>NW_019725842.1:1045474-1048630 GCF_002891405.2 Cryptotermes secundus | reverse complement strand
CTCCTGTCACTTCATCTCTCTTCGGTCCAAATATTCTCTTCAACACCCTGTCCTCAAACACTCCCAGTCTATGTTCCTGCCTTAATCTCAGGGACCAAATTTCACACCCATAAAGAACCAGACACAGATTTATAATTTTGTATGTTCTAATTTTTATGTTTTTTTATGTTTTGTTACTTGCCGAACGTAAATTCTTATTTTGAATATTGCTGCTGAGGCATTTTCACAATGGAATAAAAGTAAATTCCATCCAGGATACGTCATTATCGGTGTAGGAGACCTTACGGAAGAAACGTCCTGTGTAGACATCTTTGAATTTCACACCGTTTTATTAGTACCAGAAGAATGTTTAAATTAGATTCTATAATAATATATTTGAGCATTCTGTTATATCGATATATCACTCGCTCATTCATCTCCTTTTTAATGCAACTGAGAGGCTGCGCCATAGCTCAAGCGGTTAGTCGCCGGCTTCCCACAGCGGCGGCCCGGGTTCGATGTCGGGTTTGGTCAAGTGGGATTTGTGGTGGACAAAGTGGCACTGGGGCAGGGTTTCTCCGAGTACTTCGGNTTGGTTCATGTTTGGCCTTACATGGCCGTCTTTAGGCAATTGTTCACTTTTTGAGAACCCGTCGCACGTCACTAGGTCGTTAAGTCAGTATATTTCTATGCTATTGCATGTCGTTGCTCACATTAAAATGTGTTTGTTTGACAATACAATCTCCGTTCCATGTTACTTTCCTTTCCCTTGTTCACAAGGGACATACGTTCAACGAAGAGAACACAAACATGGACGCCGAAAAAGGAAAATAGCGCGGAACGGGGAGAGAGTAGTGTGAATAGCGATATGCAAGAGCATGGAAATATATTTACTTAAAATGTAATGCAGTGCGACGGTTTCAGAACGTGAACAATTGCATGAAGATGGCCAAGTAAGGCCGAAACGTATAACAGTTGACATGATTTTAATGTTATTTTAAATTAAAGAGAGATTATGAACAGTTTTAAGTTCATTTAAGACGTAGGTGAATGAGTTTGTGATAGATTCTTGGAATTTTCTAATTATGACGTAACGGTCTAAGTTTGGGGCACGCGGTAGCGTAGTTGGTTGAGTCACTACGCTACAAGCTCGAAGGTTGCGGACTCGAGGCCCGATGAGATGGATATTTTCAATTTACCTAATCCTTGCAGCCGCACTATGGCTCTGGAGTCGACTCAGCCTCTAACAGAAATAAGTACCAGGAATATTCCTGAAAGGTAAAGGGCGGCCGGTGCTTAAGGCCGAAAACCTTACCACCATCTGTGAGCCGATTATCTAGAGAAAACGTGAGAGCCTCGACGTCTGAAAAACCTAAGGGCTTTCACGGCCTGTTAAAGGGATATCTTTACTTTTTTACCTTTAACGGTCTACGTCACCAATTATAACGACCCACTCTCGTTCCCTTAGCAGATGGAGCATAAAACAAATTATTATAAAACAAATTATTCTCCGTTCATTGTCGCAAATGATCTCCTTATTGTTTTCATCAGCAGTTGTATATTTGAGGTAAAGGATAATGTTGTATATGTTCCTTCCGGTATCTACCGAGTTAGTACCACAACTTAGGTCTTCCCAGCTCCTTTCTACATCCTTTCGGTTGCAATATTCACTGTCGTCCATTCATTCGACACTCTGTGGACTGAATTATTGACAGCATCGTTAAACAAACTGAAAACTGCGAACAATAATCGAAGTACTTCCATTAAACGGACCACAGCCGCTTTCTGTCTTATCCGTTTCTATTCAGATGTTAAATCATCTCACTATGTATCATTCAATGATTCTTAACTTCCGTAGTCTGTTAAGGGTCTTAAAATAAGGGAGTACACGAGTATATTTTTTTCGTTTCTGTACACAGGTTGCTTATTGCTGATTCTGACTTAATTAAAATTGGTTTGCTATAGTCATCATGCTGGGTGTTCTCACATGCTTCATTCCAAATATGCAGGTGCAGTTACAATTCATCTCCACGTAGAATTCCGCAGTGGTTATTTAGTTATTTCCATCAAACTGAAAGTTAAATATCGATTTTACGCAGTGAACACGTTTTTTTTACATGCAAAAAAAAAAGGAATTACCAAACAAAATTTCAATTGAAGAAAGTCGTCTTCTTGGTTTGGGCACCGTGTATTCTTCGTTTCGGCCGAAACGAAGAATACACGGTGCCCAAACCAAGAAGACGACTTTCTTCAATTGAAATTTTGTTTGGTAATTCCTTTTTTTTTTGCATGTAAAAAAAACGTGTTCACTGCGTAAAATCGATATTTAACTTTCAGTTTGATGGAAATAACTAAATAACCACTGCGGAATTCTACGTGGAGATGAATTGTAACTGCACCTGCATATTTGGAATGAAGCATGTGAGAACACCCAGCATGATGACTATAGCAAACCAATTTTAATTAAGTCAGAATCAGCAATAAGCAACCTGTGTACAGAAACGAAAAAAATATACTCGTGTACTCCCTTATTTTAAGACCCTTAACAGACTACGGAAGTTAAGAATCATTGAATGATACATAGTGAGATGATTTAACGTCTGAATAGAAACGGATAAGACAGAAAGCGGCTGTGGTCCGTTTAATGGAAGTACTTCGATTATTATTCGCAGTTTTCAGTTTGTTTAACGACGCTGTCAGTAATTAAGTCCACAGAGTGTCGAATGAATAGACTACAGTGAATAATGCAACCGAAAGAATGTAGAAAGGAGCTGTGAAGACCTAAGTTGCTGTACTAACTCGGTAGATACCGGAAGGGATATATAAAAACATTATCCTTTACCTCAAATATACAACTGCCGATGAAAACAATAAGGAGATCAAGTAGTTACTATAGGATTTTGACGATGGTGTATAACACACTGATATATTGGGTTTTTTGGACTTTTTTTGTCGTCCAGTGATTGAGGCTAGCTCTTTCTAACGGACCCAACAGAATAGGTGTTTTCCTTCACCTGAGGACGGAAACAGACCCAGTTTCCGAAACGTTGTGTTTTTATTAGTCATCTTAAAAAACCAGGACAATGGATAAAGTCCAAAAACCCAATATATCAGTGAATAAGGAGATCATTTGCGACAATGAACGGAGAATAATTTGTTTTATACTCCATTTGCTAA
>NW_019725842.1:1012596-1041767 GCF_002891405.2 Cryptotermes secundus | reverse complement strand
ACTTCCATTAAACGGACCACAGCCGCTTTCTGTCTTATCCGTTTCTATTCAGATGTTAAATCATCTCACTATGTATCATTCAATGATTCTTAACTTCCGTAGTCTGTTAAGGGTCTTAAAATAAGGGAGTACACGAGTATATTTTTTTCGTTTCTGTACACAGGTTGCTTATTGCTGATTCTGACTTAATTAAAATTGGTTTGCTATAGTCATCATGCTGGGTGTTCTCACATGCTTCATTCCAAATATGCAGGTGCAGTTACAATTCATCTCCACGTAGAATTCCGCAGTGGTTATTTAGTTATTTCCATCAAACTGAAAGTTAAATATCGATTTTACTCAGTCAACAAGTTTTTTTTTATGCAAAAAGAAAAGGAATTACCAAACAAAATTTCAATTGTTTCAGATATTGGTATTACTTCATAGAATTTTAGTATCCTCCACTTCATGGCTGTAGTGGCACTCTGAATTTAGAAAAATGGCATATATATATATATTAAAAATATTGATAGCAGGAAATTAATAAAGTGAAAGTGGAGTTACTTGTCGTGGCATGATGTTCTTAAACATTTGATTAAAATCATTTAATTGGTAATACAAGTTTATTTGTGAGCATAGACACAAAACTAAAGATACCTCAAGACTATTTGTCCATATAAATAAAATAAAGCACCCTACAAAATAATTCCCTTAACCACTTTTAGAGCACGGGAGGAAGGAGACTGGTTAAGAGAAGACAGAAACAAATCTGTATAGATTGAAAAATGAGCACTACCAATTTAAACAACACATAATATTGAAATTAATCATCCTGTTGCATTCATATATGTTTTGTGCACAAATATTTCCATCTTAGATTCAGCTTATCTTTATCCTTCTTCGTCACTACATGTTTCGGCCGTATGGGGCCTACCTTGCTAAATTGTTGCACTGTGTGTGAAAATTACGTATCGCGTGTAAACGAGATATTGCCTAATTAAAATAAATTAACCTTGAATTCAAATAAACTAATTAATTAACTTCTTAATGTTTTCAATGGTAGTCGTCGTCCATTCGCTTAAAAATATCTGCCTGAGTATATTACTCCTTTTGGATTTATTGCCTATGCGGCGTGGGCATTGCCTATAATGCGTAAATAATGTATTGTGTTAAACCTATAATTATTGAGAGCTGTTTATAGTTGTACTTACGCTGTTTATTTGTGCAGTTCGTAAGATGTTGATGTCGTGTAATGCAATATGTAAAGGATATATTATTATATATCATTTTTACATTTTGTGCTCTTTCGTGTTTTTGTATTACTTTATTTTTATATACTCGCTTATCCACCATAGGCTGTAGATTTTCCACTTTGCTACACCAGTTATGTTGCTAAGTGTTCTGAGTGTATATATAATATGAGTGTTCAGTGTGACTAATCCTGTTTTCATGACATGACGGTGGGTGTGTATGCTGCTATCTGGCATAAAGCTCGTATAATACCTTGTACATGTCGATGTATGTGTCATTCATATGTACGTTATCTTTACTGATTCTATAAATGTGATATTTTTCTAATATATTTAAATATTTGCCGACATATCCTCTTTTTATAATATCACAGTGTCCATTCTGGTTCCATAAGTATGCCCTGTGTTTAATATGTGGCTTCAATAACCGATTTTGCTGTTGTTGCTTATGATGGTGTGGATAATGGCTGTATGCAGCCGAAACATGTAGCGAGGGCGAAAGGGGACTAGATAATAAGTTGCATTTAAAACGGAAATATATTTGTAAAAAATTGAACAACACTTCTTGGTTATGGCAGTAAAAATGTACATTAGAATGCAGTATACATTGTTGGTAAGCGATCTCTGCTGCTGTTGTTCTATGGTCAGGATATTCACCCTCCTCTTATGCATATCGAAATTTCATAGCCTTATTCAAAAATACTCGCCGCTGTATTCTCTCTATGTCAGTTTGAAACCATTGCCTTTCGTATTCTATTTGGAATACCGGGGAGTCTGGGACCGATTTCTAACAGGTTCATTGATTTTTTCATTCTCCAAATTGTTTAGACCGGCTCTGGGACCCACCCAGCCTCCTTTCCCAAAGATATCGGGTGATCTTTCCCGGGAAGTAAACGGACGGGGTGTGAATCTAATAACTCGCCTCTATCTAATGTCGAGGTTAAGAATGTATGGAGCTACACCACTGCTCCACCTTACAAGCCTCGATAATTCGCCCAAAGGAGAGGCGCGAGCAGACCGCCGCGAGACGTCTCCCTAGCATTGCTCAGCACAAGAAATATTGCCCTCTCCTCAAGGCTGCTCCTCTCCAGGAGCTCCTGCTAACAGAAAAGGCCTTTCTTCAGTGTACCGCCATTACTTTCACCCCAGGATGTCACTAAAATCGTTCAGACTATATCGCTGATACTGGTGAATGTTCATTCCCAGGACGGCTGAAGTTTAGGCGACGAAACCCTGGTGCGGGTCGAACAGTGCACCAGAGCTTTGCCTCTTTCCCGAAATCCCGCTGGAATTCAGTAGGCTGTAATACTATCTCTGTTTTTTTTTTTTTTTGTATGTTGAAGTCCATAGCGACAGATATCGCGCAGCCGTTTCACGATGTCTGTCACGTAGTCAGTCGCGGATTACGCCTTAATGTCACTGGTGAGGGGTAGCTCCCTCCGGAACACCTAGCTTGTGGGCGCTGTGCCTGTGGACTCGTCGGTTAATTCTGTGTTTCCCGGCAGGAAGAAGGGTAGTCTCTCATTCCATATTTTTCTGACTCATCGAAATTGTGTTCCTCGGGTGCTCCTCCGTTGTCTTCACTTATCATTCCACCGTTTTGTTTATTTGTGGATTAGGAAGGGTGGTGCCCGCCAAGGAAATTCACAGGGGCCGTGACACCTCCTGCAAGATTCGTGACTGAATTTTTCCAGGCTTTGTCAATATGCACCTCATTTCGGACTCCGAGGCGCAGAAGATATTCACAAGAACTCTCGCCGCCGTCGATATCTCTTAGTTAGGGGAGTTTTAGATTTCCGGCCACTTGGTGATGTAGTCTACTGTAATCATGTGGTAAAATTTCTTCCCCCTTTCTCTCTGAAAATTTGTGCGGTGAATACACTGATCCTCTAGAAAGGTGAACTTATGTTTTACTGACACAACGGACCCCAACTCCATGTTTGGGGCGTGGCTTGCTGGGCAAGTGCTATATACGAGTAGTTCATTTCATCTCCCGACGTCACTTTTGGGTTGCAGTCGGTAGTTCTTCCGTTTAATCAAGTCCAGACATTCGTTGATATCCAGATTCCATCCTGAAAATCACCCATGTGTCCTTGGACAACTTTCATTGTTCTTGGGAAGAAGTGCTTTGTCCTGGACTGTCCGTCATCCTGCTCCTAGTGGCCCTTCAGCACACTCTCGCCAACAGGGGTTTCCACTGAACTCAGTAAGGTAAAAGATACACAGAAAAATGATTTTGTCTTTCGATCGAGGCTTTTTTCGTATCACATTCTGTTGTCTGGGCCTGTAATCACTCCTTCCGGAGACAAAATACAGGGCTACTATAAATAATTCATTCGTTTTTAAAACGCTATATATTCCAAAATAATATATGTACAAAATGGTTCCTATATATAAGGAACCGTAATCTCACGAAGTTTGTATTATATGCACCAGTTGGCAGCATAAGTTCAGTGCCTTTATAAAATGGTGACAAAGCAAGAAAAGAGTTTTTGTTTGTTGGAATATGCGAGAAGTTCGTCTGTTATAGCAGTGTAACGCGCATTCAAAAGAGAGTACGCAAAGAACCGCCATGTAAACAAAGCATTTTGCGGTGGTATCGGCAATGTTCGTCGCTACCTAAACAATGAACTTCGGCATCGCTGGATTGGGCGTGTTGGTGAGGATGACGTAGCTCTGTTCACTTGGCCCCCCAGATCACCTGATCTAACACCTTGTGACTTCTTCCTTTGGGGTTACATTAAGGATCGTGTATACGTACCCCCACTGCCAAGAACACTAGTATAGCTGAGGGAACGCATCAATGCTGCAGTGACGACCATTGACAGGATGATGCTACAAAATGTGTGGAACGAGCTAGACTACCGCCTGGACGTGTGTCATGTGACCCAAGGGGCACACATAGAACATTTGTAGAGTGTGAAGAAAACTTGGTTAGTTTACGGTTCCTTTTATATATCAATCATATTTGTACATTATTGTTTTGGAAAATATAGCGTTTTAAAAGTGAATGAATCATTTATAGTTGCCCCGTATTTCCCAGGTAGCCTAAATTCTTCTGATAGCGCAGGCACGTCCGGGGATTCAGATTAAAATTGTTCATTCTGAATCTTTGAAATGCACTTCGCAGGATATCAAGCTGTTCTTAAAATATCTGGTCGAGAATGGTCACATCATGCAAGGAAGCACACAGGCTTCATATACAAGCCCCTAAGAATGAATTCTCGATGTTTCACCCGGAAGAGTGGTGCGCGCAGGCTGTCATGAGAATTAAGGGTCACGTGATCCGTTAGTCTCATACATTTCAGTGTCGTGTTGTGACATGCACGGAAACGAAAGTGACCTGCGTTAAGCAGGCATCTTTCTTCAATGTGCTTTTGGAATAATTTTAGAATGACTTTCTCGAATAGTTTGCCTGTTGTGGACGCCGTTACTCTTATTGTTGTATCCCATTGTTTCCATGGAAACATGCTTGTTTGTGGAACCGTTACTTCGTAACGGCTGTTGTATATTTGTTTATCTCGCAGTCCTTACCCACCAACAGGTCTATATGCCACAACATGTGTGTATATTTTCAGTGGCTTTAT
Organism: Cryptotermes secundus; assembly: GCF_002891405.2. Classification (NCBI taxonomy): domain Eukaryota; kingdom Metazoa; phylum Arthropoda; class Insecta; order Blattodea; family Kalotermitidae; genus Cryptotermes; species Cryptotermes secundus. The sequence goes on along the minus strand of NW_019725842.1, from coordinate 1,036,951 downwards.
TGCGCACTCAGGAAATCCTGTTCTTTCTCCTCCCATCACATTAACCTTTCAGTCGTAAATTGTAGGTGAGGTTGTTTTTAATGGTCGTCAATGCATGGAAAATAGACAGAGGCTTGGAAATAAGCGAAGCTACGACTGCTTTATGAGCACAAAATCTTCTTAAAGGATTTCCATCTTCCGCGTCCCTCTTCCATTGGCGAACAGTGAAGTCTGAGGTACATGAAAATATTACAGCTTATCTGCCAAAAATATTTTGAATTTGGTATACTTCAGTGTTTCGATTGATGCTTAAAAATATCAGCTATTTTCTGAATATCAGTAAACTTAGAACGTAGAATAAACTTACAAAATAGTCATTTGTCTATTTCAGTGCTTGACAGCAGCAAGAATGTGAGTATGGACAAGAATTGGAAATGAGTTTAAGGAAGGTCAATACAATAATTACAAATCACTCACTAAAGTTTAAAAGTAAAGTAACAAATTCAGCACTTCTCAAAAATGTCATTACACATGTAGATCATTATGATAATGATAATGATGAACGTAATAATAACGAGAAATCCATTCGAAGCTATGTTTTCCAGAATTGATGGCATAAGAGAAACTGTGAGTATAATTATCAGATGGACTTTACAGATATAGTTTGTGAATTAGTAAAATTGATAGGAGTGGCTCTGGATAGAGTCCAATGAAGGAGATTTTAAGAATAGTAAGAATCTTACCTTTCCATAAAATGATCAAGCTCCTAGTTCAGCAAGTTAATAATGCAGAAAATTATCCCTGTGTCTAAGCACCACGGGATGAATGCGTGTATGAAGACTGAATGTTATAGGTATTTGCGCTACTAATCTCGGCAATACGAGATAGAAGATCCGCTGTAGATTTCGCCCATTTTACATGGAGGAAAGATCCCATGGTCCCCACTTTATTGATACCATCTGCGGCCCAGAGCCCTCTAAATGTAGATAAGAAGAGAAAATTCCCACTTCCTGCCGGATGTTGAATCCCAATCTTCCTGTAGGTAGAAGTCCATGAAGCTATTATGTAATGTTCCTATAAAAAGGTTAGACACTACCTCAAGGACAAGGTATCCTTTAACAGGTTAAAAATAAATAATAATAATAAATTATTTATTTACGTACTTAGTCACCAGCCCAAAAACCAATTATAAAATAAACATGAGCAAAGATGGAAAAAAAACACATGCACAAAGACAAAAACTACAATATTATAATTTGTGTCGCATAGACAACACTAGAGAAATCAATGAATATAATTGTGTCATCCATTATGCGGCGAAGAAGTATGCATAATTAATTTATTAATAGGCAGAAGGAAGCACTATAAAATATGACCAGCACCAACAGCTTTGTTCCAAACACTCCAACATCCTTACAAACAACACCGAAGAAGAAGCAAATCTAGAACCGGGGACACTGTCTAGCTCAATGTCTAGCAGACATTGAGCAAAGAGGAAACTCTTATACTCGTATACGGAGCTCGAAAACTAACAGTTTCCAAAGACAAGAATATGATTGAGAACCAAGGTAAACTTGAGATGTAAGAGCAAATCCAAATTATCCTTCGTTGCATGTAAAGTGTGCAATTTGAACTGTTCTAAAGCAAAAGCGTGATTGCAATTGGAGTTGGGAAAGAAGCGATTAAAACAAAGAGCTGTGAAGTTGTGCTGGATTCGTTCAAGTTTGTTGGCGTCAATAAACGTAACAGAGTTCCATGTAACAGAAATGTATTCAAGCTTAGCTCTAACTATAATGAAATATAGTAGTCATAATATTATTATTGGTACTATTATAGCCAAAGATATCTGCCAACATTTAAGAGTAAACAAAAAATGAAGGAGAATATCTGTTGTGGTTTTATGGGTTATCGCAGTGTGTTTTATTGTAATAGAACATACTGCCTCATCTTAATACAAAAATAGATGCAATATGTTCCGCTGAAGCGCTGATACTGGCCTAAACGTCTGCAGCACCTTGCAACAATCAGGATCACAACTTGAATCTTACATCTGTGAAAAACTTGAGCCTTATGTATGCAAAGAGAAGGAGCTATTAGTTCAGAACAACAATATTTGATTCAGGCTAACTATATAACCTAGGTATATTACATCTGAAAGAACTACAGAAACGTAATTTGGGAATCTTGAATGTCTACGCCTTCGTCGTTATAACTCGGTATATACGCAAACAACCAGTAGCCCCATTCTTCCTTCCTTGGCTTCCTTGAAGTTAATTTTAATTGAGACTCTCCAAAAACCAAGTTGTTAAGTTCTAATTAAAAGGCTGTTCTTATAGGTAAACTAATTATCCTTAAGAAACAGTTAATTAAAATTTAGCTACAGGGACAAAATGTACTCTTATTTTATGTATGAATGATAATATTCAAAGAAGGATTTCAGGATCATCAGTAGAAGTGCGAAAGCATAAGGAGAACTGTTTCAGCAACGAGTTAGGACCCGTGAAATGATAATGTTTGATTGGTAAACAATATAGAACCTGAAATGTAATACCGTAAATCTTCCAGCCTCCATTATATTCGATAAACACATTTGCAATGTAATTCTATAAAATCTTAAATTGTCTTATTTCTAAATTCATCACTGTATTAGGCATACGTTCCATTGTTCGTTTTAACAATTAGACAAATTTTAAAAATTTCCCATAGGAGCTCCATAATGGAGCCAACTAGGGAGAAATATAAAAAACAATGGGTGGGTTACCTTCCTAATTTCGCGTTAATTATAAAATCTTGACCCATAAAACAATCTATTGTGTAAATGGGTAAATTTTCCTTTCGAAATCAACTAAAAAGGACGGTATTTAAATGGTGAACAATTTTATGTCGTATTCCTGAGGACCTTGGTTCAGTTCACGATATGAAGACCTGTTATCCTAATTGACATTTGTCATTATCACAGCAACGCCCAGCAAATTATTAGCTACACCGGGCCATAACGTCTTCCTCTTGCGTCCTGAATAATGTATCACGTGCTCCTCTACTCTCCTCAAATGATAAAGTAGTTCAAAATATTCAATATATAAATTACATATTCATAACTTCGTCTTAGTTTTGTGAAGTCAAGGAGGTTGGGGTAGTGTGAAGGGAGGGGAGGATAAGTTTTCAGCCTGCATGTCAAGTTAGTCTTAGGATTTCCAGCGAGGATTTATAAACAAGCACTTTAACCCATATTTCTGTTACTGTGTATCGCCCCATCAATATTTCCTATATTTCTTTTGTTTCTCTTTACCTCAACCCAAACCTGGCCATCGGAATTTCCTCCTGGCACTCAGACTGAATTTTCGGGAGGTTGTACGGCTGTCAACACAATATACTTCTCAGACAAGAATTTGCTCCTGGAAATTTTCAGTTCGACTTTCTGGACATAAGGGATTGTTAATCTCCACTGTTTCTAAACTGAACAGAACTTCTCTGGCGTAATAATCTGTCGTCACAATGTTGCAAATTGAAACACAAGATACGTACACGTAATGTAATTCACTGTAAGTTTGAACTAGTGGCAGGGCTGGGGTAGGGAAGTTTAAGATGATGAGTTCTCGTTTTGTAGCACAGAATTTCTCACTTCAGGCATCACGTAACTGCGATAAACAATATGGCCATTGTCTGTAGTTTCGTATCTTCTTAGTATGTTCGTGCTACGGGCAACACAAAACACATGGACAATTGGGGAACCCTCTGTTTATGACCTGTGTGAAGGTGCATGGAACATTCAACAAATGACATCAGTAGATGTATTCTTTCTTTAAACTAAGGTCACAAAGTGATTCCATAATGGGGATCTTTCGGTTAGTCCGGTTGCTTTACCTCAAGACTCGTTTAAATTTAGATCCTTCTATTAATGGAAGTTCAGAACGTTCTATTTCGCTCCGGTTTCGGCCCGCCATGTTCCCTTGCTTTGAGTGAAACTCAGAGTATCTGGATTTCTGATGTGGAAGTTACAGGCTCCAATGTCGATTAAACTACAGCCTAGTTGATTGAGAATTGTTATTATTATATAAATCTCTGAAGGCAGACACTGGCATGTCCTTGAAATACTCCATAATTTATTCCACATACAGTAAGTGTTTATGAGCATCTCCTGGCCTCGTTCGATGCTACATAAGTCTAGCTACTGTAGCTAAAATAGAGCGTTTAATTATAGGACTTAAGACTCAAGGATATTTTCCTTTTGCCACATTGTCCAGTTCGTGGGAACCACCAAATGACAAAAGGGTTTGTATCTCCGCCCATTCTCTTATTAACTAGCATTGCTAACCGTTCGTTTATATCTGCAGTGCTCTAAACGTTAAGACAAATCAGGATTTTAAACTTTTTACATAATAAATAACAGAAGAATCAAAAATCAAGCTCCAGGACCCATCAACTCGGCAGATAATCAGTAGGAAATATTTACCTTGCAGCAGTGTAAAAGGGTTATATTTTATAAATAATTTAGTTGGAATATGCCAGGCATATCTTATGCAAAACGAATAATGAAATTTATTTGGAAGCTTGAAGAAACATGTGTCCCAGCGCTTACAATCAGCTCGCATTAATACAAGTATGTACGAGCAATCGGTCTAGAAAATCGAAATTAACGGTCGTGAGGATTCGTTGTGCTGGCCACGCAACATCCTCTATCCACTAAATTTGGCACTAACTTCGCCGAAAAGCGGTGGTCGCTCGCTCGGTCGGTATCGTTCGCTTGCGAACTAAAGCCACGGAGTTTGTTTGTTTGTTTGTTTGATGTACGAGCAATGGAGATGCTTCTCCAAAACGACAGTTCTATTCTCGGAACTAGCTTGAGGCAGGTGATTAGCTTCATTTTCCGGGCGCTTTTGCTTTGGCTATGTGTGCCCCGGACCCAGTAGGGGCGCAGTATAGAGAAGAGAAATGTCTGCCTTTATCTGGAATCAAACCCCGTGGTCCAAATGCATTTACTCGCAATGCAGACTGAGCTATTTGATCCCGTGAGCGCTACTGATGGTCGCCTAAAGCTACACCGTTCATCAAAGAGCTACATACACAACTGCATTTCACCGCTTTTATAGCTTAACATTTTCTAACAGCTTCGCGAGAACGTTTTCATAAAAAATGTGAAACACAGTCATTCCAAAACGCAGGTTGTTCAGATCGTTTACAGGGAGCAAAAACTATGATGGGCCTATTTGTAAACAATTATAACTTTGAACATTTGTGGAAATTTTATGAAGGCCTTATCATGCTGAACCACGTTGCATTTACTTTAGCTGGCGCAGAAAGTGATAGTGGATTAACCTGATTTATATAAACTGCCCCCATTGCTAGCCGAAATGCGCAGTGTTTGTTCGAAAGTACGATAGAATGCAAGGTTGGTTTCCATATTAACCACAGTGCCTTAATTGCTACTTTGCTTTCGCTTTACTATGTACCCTGTCGGTTGTATAATACAGCAATTACTAATCCCTTGATTAATGAACACTGGTTCGAAACCTGCTTCCATTATAAAAACATATGAGCCACATAACTCCAAGAGGAGAATTGTTTAGAATGTCAGAAAACGATGTCAAATTACCTGACAACTGCATCGTCACTATTTTACAACAATCACTGGAAATTTAAAGCGATTGTCAGCGATAAGTCTATCTTAAGTCGGGTCACGGTAGCCCAGCGGTCTAAGGCATGCACTGTCTTCGCTCGCTCGGAAGCCGGGATCGTGGGATCGAATCCCACTCAGGACATGGATGTTTATGTACCGGTAGAGACCTTGTGACGAGCTGATCACCCGCCCAAGGAGTCCTACCGTATGTCTAAGATCTAGTAAAACCGAAGTGAAACAGAGAGTTTCATGGAGGTAGGCCTAGCGCCAATGAAAAAAAAAGTCTATCTTAAAATGCACTGATTTTACTATATTCCTCACCGATTTTTATACTAGATATTTGTTTTGAGTACAGGTGTCCTGAACAAATGGAATACGAGTAATATGGCTACCCCCATTGCGTTTGTATATACGCAGAGTGCTTTCAGATCGATCGCAAGAAATGTCGGGCCGATGCTGTATACTGAACCATGCCCATAATTGTACCACGATGCTTTATTTAAGATCTGAAGCTTTCACTGCGGCTAAAGAGAATAAAATCACCGCGATCTGTCAGCCGTGTCAGTTGATTAAATCTGACTGACGTTTCGGGAAGCACCACTTTCCCCATCATCAATTGATTATAGAGACAGTGATGGTCCTAGAAACTTGGGTCATTTTAAATCAACGGATACTGTTGATACCCGAAAATGTTTCATTAACCGCGATGCTCCAGTACTTCAGTCAGCTTTCACTGAATTGTATGAGCTTATAAGCTAAGGTATGGCTATATTACTACTGTTATATTGCAGATATTAAATGTTGAAACAATCGTGTCATATCATTATGGGAGAATATTTTCTGCGTTGATCACCTTCAGTATCGTTTTTTACAGAACGGAACAAACAGAATAGTTTTCATCAAGAAATTTTATTTCTTGTGGTTTAAACGCGGCTTTTGGTTTGTCGCAACCCATCAAGGAGCTGTATCTTTCTATTCGTCTAATCTCTGATTCAGATTCAAACATCAGTTTTGCACATTTGAGTGGAAATCAATGGCTGTACTATGCTAGAGGATGCCTCCATGCTTTGATAATTTCAGTGTCAAGTTGGCCGTTGTGAGAAACTTTTAGATGGCTGCAACACAAGAGACATTGAATCAGGTGTCTGAAGCTATGTATATTGACACATATTTGAAAGTACACTAATCTATTAAGGTATATGCTTTATTAAATTTCGAAATAATAGCTTAGCTGCCTATACGAGAGGATCCAATGACTTATGTTTTGTATTGTGACATGTTACAAAGATATTTGTTTGCCTCTAAAACATAGAGGTCCATTGATTAAACCTTGAAAATCATGTATCAAACGGTGAGAAGTTTTAATGCTATCACTTGTAAGGGAGTGTGCGTGACTTATAGACGGGTTCTTGATTGGATTTATTGATAACTTATACGAGTACTTTCAACTGGTAACTACAAATAATACAAGCTATCGCTAATCTACACACTTTACAAATCACTACGACACACTAAGTCATCTCAGTCTACACTAGTTGTATCATGGCAACTGGTTTCGACACAGTAGTTATACAGTGCCTTCAATCAAGAAGGAAATTTGGCTACAGCGCTGATCGGGCCCAACATTTCTCATAGATTGCTGCTGTAACTGCCGATGTCAGAATGAGTCATTAGCGCTGATAAATGCTCACCGTCGGTTGACGTGATCTTGTCACTGCAGTAAGTTGCATTAATAGTCAATCTGTGTTAGAGGTGTCGATAGACTGTCGACGTTTATCCTGAAATGAAGTTCACTATTGAACAGCGTGTATAGTATATTGCCGTAACTTTTGCAAGGAGAAACTTACAGAAAATGTAACCGTAAGGTAGGCCGCACACCGGCATGCGTCAAGACATGTAACATTCAAGACATTATGTCTGCTACATGACGCAAAGAAAGGAGCATAGTTGAAACGAATGAGATTACGAAAACCGCCGCACACCGATCTAAGACATGATGCTTACTTCAGTTTCATGCTGACGAATCATGAATGAAGAAAGACTGCGTGTTTTGTCTTATGTCTTGATGCTTGTCTTGACGCAGTTGGTGTGCGACCGGCCTTAGTTTCGTCGTAAATATTCTGATTCGCCAGTTCACACAAAGTCGTGTGTATCCAAGCTTGTGAAAATGTGGCGGGCCACAGGTTCAGTGTGACATAAAGAAGCAATTGAAGAGGATTGTGCTGACTGAAGAAAAGGTTCGGGATATTGACTACAGATCAGTCCTCGAAAATCGTTAAGACGCTTGGCACAGGAAACCGATGTTTTGCTAGGATCTGCTTTCACAGACACAAAATTAATCAAATTTCGCCCTATAAAATAACAGTTGTGCATGAGCTGAAGCGACCAGATTATGCAGCAAGAATTTGTTTTTGCAACTGGCTGCTACAAAATGTGCACGATGAAATCGTGGATCCATGGCTTCTGTAGATGACTGATGAGGCGTGGCTTCACGTTAGAGACCATGTCAATGCACACAATGTAAGAATATGGAGCAATGAGAATCCTCACGCTATACAGCAAGTGCTATTACACAGTGAAAAGTGGGGGTGTGGTTCACTGTAATCCCAGCAGTTTTCTTGACTGGAGAATAGATATACTCCACAGGGTAATTATATTTTCAAAAATTTCAGTCTCCAACGACCTTACCAGCTAAACACATCTAGTATTTCCACCTCAATTTTTTTATGTTATTGGTATTAGTATTATTATTAAGAGAACTGTATTTATTTATTTATCATAGTTTATTTAACGACGTTCTCAATATCGCTTATTATAAAGCACTGAATTAAGGGGTAGTTAGTAATAATTTCGTAAGAATATGAAGGTAGATTTTGTGGCCTGTTTAAAGTCACTATCCCATATTTTACCGCATAGACTGAGGAAAACCAGGAGAAACTCAAAGTGAATAGCCTGCCCTGGGACTAACGTTTGAACTTAGAACCTCTAGAACATGAAGCACAAGTGTTATCCACCCGAAAGCAAAGTTCGTTTACACTGAAAGCAAGGGACAAAAGTAATAAGACTGAAAGAACCTGGTGGCATGACGTGTATGCCGAGTGTCACAAAGCTAATTTGTTCCTATATTAATTCCGCTGCCCGTAACTCTATTGATCAAGCTGACTTGACGGAGTGGCCCACACAACCAGCTCACTAAAATAATAACCATGATTATATTGACAATTCCAGAAAAGATTTTAAATGTGAAATTATCTAAATAATACTATCAAAGATACATTTTTTAATCACAGTGAACCCTTTAACTAAATGCGTTATATCCAAAAGATATAAAATTTCATAACCACTGTTGTGAGAACCTCAAATCATACAAACCTTTTCAGTGCTTTCCAGTTTACGGAACTATCTTTTAAGTTAGTTTGACAACCCTTCAAGTACTTAAGCACAGGCGGGTGTAGAGTCCCACTATCCATCTGCGGCGTTCCCGCCGATTTCACAATAATGTAAATCTGAGCTCACTTCCTCAGTATTCGTATGGATATTTCGCGCAGCTAACAAGGCCTCATTTCGCAAGTTCTTGTGTTAATAGCGAACACACTGCTCTTCACCCCTTTAAATATTTTCTATGTGCGCACGAGCGCGTCAGAGATCCTGTCTCCAGCTGAAAACGGATTAAATTCATAGACTCGTAATCAGAAAACACTGTAGTACGTTGAAAGGGAATTGTTCTGTGTCTTCAGATAAATCTGGTTATTGCAGCAGCGAACAATTTGGAATTTCTGACTTACTGACAGATTTGGAATTCTGTGATCTGTATGGGTTTTATTTTAAAGCTCACCTCTACATTTCCTAAGACACACAGAGAATGTTGTTCTGATGACGCATTTATACACTACACAACGCACTGAGCCATTGGGTATTGATCAAATTTATTAGTCAAAGACATCGTCTATGAGAGAATCGGTAGACTGACCAGCGATTGGATGGAAGGACGAATAGATGAATGCATATATGGTTATGAATATGGATTGGGGGGTGGACGGGTGAATAGAAAAATTAATGAATTTACGTTTAAAGAAGTAAATGGAAGCATGAAGAGATGGATAATTTAATTAATTAATTAATGGATTCGTGAATTAAAGCACAGATTAATATATTGATGGGTAAAGGGTTCCATGAGAGAGTGACTCATGTGTGGCAGAGTGAATAAAACATAGCCAAATTAATTTATTAATCAAATCATTAACTATTAACAACACGCCCATGCAGAAAATTGTTAGATTATTAAAAGTTTTTATCTTTTTTTAATTTGAGGTTCCGATGATAATGATTATGAAGAGTATTTTTATCTTATGGGATGTGACGCCATGATATCTGGTAGAATTTCGCCGATATTTCATAGAAACGACTTCAGGATCTAATATTAAACCAATCAATAAACAATCAGCAAGCAGGAATAGGTCTGTGAAGGAGCCCATAAATAATGACTAAGTGGAGCAGGCCCTGAAGAGGGCCGTACTTACAAATGTGGGGAAGGTGGGAGCAAAGCGTAAGCAGAGCGTTGCGAAGTGAAAGGAGGAACGCACTGCAGAAAGAGCAGCAAGGAACGGCAAAGGAAGCAAGTAGCTGCTGCGGAAAGAGCAAGGCAAGCTTGGACGTGTGTCTTGAAGATGGAAGTTTTGGTGTCTTCATATGGGCAATGTGCCTGAGACTAACGACCTTATGTAGAGCCCCATCATAAGGAAACCTGCAAACCCACTTCTTACTGCCATTCGAGGAGCATACGTGAGGTTTCGATGGTTCTCTTAGACAGAAGTCATCGTCCCTGTTGTTGGGCTGGAGCTCAGCCCCAGTCGCCTCCATGATGATACTGTCCATGAATCTGGGCTTTATGAAGAGGATATTAGTGTTTTGGAGCTGGGTGCGATATCCCAAATTAATGCCGAGCACCGCCACAGCTGTCTTGCTCGGGCGATCGCCGATAGTGATTCTTCATTCCAGTGTGTCAATCGAATGGCCTGTCTGCTCAGTTAGACATAACCGCACGCAGAGGGGTTACTGTATTTTCCGGGTATCTGCAATCCTAGGTCGTTCTTGATTGAACAAAGGGCGCTGGAATTTTTTGCCCCCGGCTGGAGGCCAAACCAGTTGACGTGTCGAAACGGCATCATGCTAATGTGATATATAGAGCAGGCAGGAGACCGAGTTAGGACTCTCGCTGGGTAGAGTGGCAGGAGATGGAGAGCCCTGTGACTCTGTCAGTCGATACAACCATTCACAGGGGCCCCGCCTTGTGGTGTGACTTCGGTTCAGGAAAGTTGTGATATTTGTGTACTTGAATTCAGTATGTAGAACATTTGCCAAGTTTCCCTTAATGACTTAATGTGAACTGAACCGTTATAATCATTTAAAATATCATTTGTGCTTCGGCGCACAATGTTTTAGCATGGTTTTTATTATCTTTTGTAATTGTAATCCTCTAGTTTGTATTGTGGCAGCAGTAGAGTAGCGAATCTGGTATTACAGTATATGAAATATTATTATTATTAAATTATTATTATTCCTATTATTATCATTTGTTTATTTGTTTACTTGTCTGCATTATTGATTTATGTTAATGAAATTGTTATTATTATTATTATTGTTATTATTATTTCAGTCTTCTTTGGATTTATATTCACAGATTTATTTGTCATATTTGTATTTTGTTTTAATTATTTTCTGTACCTTATATACTCGTGCTAACTTTGTAATTGGCCACTGTGCTGTTAAGTTATTGCACGTAAATAAATATGAATTGAATTGAATTATTTTGTTTATTTGTTTGTTTACATGTCTGCATTATTGTGTTTTCCTCCAGTGCTTGCCTGCAATTTGTCTTTGGCTTTATGTAGTGTTTGTCCATATTGTAATTACTTGTATTACAAGAGAAAGCTCTAGATCGCATTAAGTGGAGGAACTGTTTTGGAAGATACTGTGGACCTGTCGTCTGACAGATTACTGATGCTACCCTGTGCTCTGTCTGTAACAGGCCTTACGGCTGTTGGCTCGGCACATAAACAATAAAGAATTGAAATGAATTATTATTATTATTATTGTTATTATTATTATATTTCTATCGCTTCCACTTGGAGCATTCTAAAAACCCAGGGCCGACATTAAGCGCTAACATCGGGAAGTTGGCTGGTTTTCCAACTCCCACGACAGATCGCATTTGTTTTCCAACGCCCATGCGACTCACGAGCATCGTAACCTTTAGTCACTTCCGTCTGAACCTGTCAGAGAGTAAGTACACCACACGCGTACACCACAGCTTTACTAGACCTGATGTGCAGGAAATTTAGAAATAGTCTAAAGTGAAAGATTCAGTAATTAGTGTGGAAACTGGATATTATATGGGATTCGCGCGTCTATAACATTAAAAACTGCTCCAATTTATGACTCAGCTGTAAAGTGAAAAGGTAAATAATAAACATTCATTCCAAAGCATGAACCAGTTAAGCAATATGATTTCATATTCTATTTTGCGTCTCCTGCATTGAACGGCCCTAATCAGTTCTGAGACACTGCTATTTAGGAACAGAGTCACTTACCCGTCCGACATGAGGTATCTGACGGTGTGAGGGCATTGACGCATCGAGTACACTAACGCCATATATGGAACGCAAAGATGCATTACCGTGTTCAAAGCAGCTCGCTACTGCAACCTGTCCTTAGGCAGAGTACACACCCCCGCGACCTCCTCCTCCATGATCCATTTTAATATTTGATCTTGTATTCTGTAAGGACGCTTTCAGTTTATCACTGCATACAGCATCGAATTTCTGCTTCATTAGTGGGTAATTAATTGGAAAGTGCGTATAATTGGCGATTGTGCTATAATTTAAGGAACTCTCCAATCATTATCCTGGAAGCACTGAAGAATTCCACTAAAATCCTCGGCCACGATAGCCGGATTGGGGATCAAGATTTCAATCCTGAAACTTCGGATCAGGAAACAGAAATGATAACTATTCTACCGCGACTTGGGGTAAATTTTAGCATTAAAATTAACTACTGCACTCGTAGAAAGCATAAGAAACTTAGAGATAAAATTTGGGTGCTGATTTCGGTAAGTTATCTTTATGTAAGTAACTAAGAGGAAGCCCATCTTGGAATAGTTACTAGACACATGTCAAGATGTACATAATGTACAGCGACACAGTGGAGTTCTCTGAATTAGTAATACCGTATTTACGCATGTATAGGCCGCACATTTTTTGCCAAAAATTCAAGAGGAAAACTGGGGTGCGGCTTATATTCGAAATATTCGAAATCACACTTCATTTTAAAAAAAATTCATTCATAATTAGTAATACAGGGTGTTCTACTCCTGAAATAATATTCCAAGAAAATTATTTTTTCTATAATTTCTGTCTGAAAATTGTGCTGCGGCCTATACACGCACTCGGCCTATACATGCGTAAATACGGTATTTCAATATCCTTTATCATAAATGCCCCAACACTTGCAGACAAACGACTGAGAATGCTGGAAACCAGAATTATATTCCTCTGTTTAAATCAAGTCTCTGCTTTCCTTGTCAATCTCGGCAATAATTTTGATAGCTGGGGTACGCGGTAGTGTAGTTGGTTGAGGCAATATGCTACAAGCCGGAAGGTCGCGGGATCGAATCCCGATGAGGTCAATGGATTTTTTTCAATTTACCTAATCCTTCCAGTCGCACTATGGCCCTGGTGTCGACTCAGCCTCTAACAGAAATGAGTACTAGGAATATTCTTGGAATATTCTTGGGGGTAAAGGGCGGCCGACGCGTAGGGCTCACAACCTTGCCGCCATCTATGAGCCGAATGTCTCGAAAATGTGGGAACCTCAGCATCTCACAATCATATGGGCCTCCACGATCTCTTACAGGGATACCTTTACTTTTTTTACATATGTTTTCAAAAAAACCTAAGTCGTTCTCCAAATTCGGATACTTCACCGGTGAAAGACAACGGAGCGATTTTTTTTTATTAAAGATTTTACTTCAAAATTAAGGCTTGTGTAACTGCATGATACTCACTTCATTTTGTAAGAAAAACAGAGTGTCCATGTTCTGGGTATAATTTAGAGCGCCTTTTTCAGGCCAGTCTTGCTTTTAAACTGCATCTTGCCAAAAGCGAGATATTACTGGATTATTCGTCTATGTGCATTTTCAACTCTTCTGCTTTTATGGATTCTCATTTTCAAGGAATGGTTTTTAAAACCTCCTTTTATGAAATGACTTCTTTATGTAAAATTCATGGAGTAAAATTTCCTTTAATAGCAGTGCCTTACTTATTTGAGAAAGTATTTTTTCATCCACTGCTGGTAGCCGAAATGTGTAGCTTCTATGAACATTCCTTAAAAAGCGAGAATTATTTTAAGCTTATTTGAGTTTTAGAAGCAGATGTCTTTAATTGCTCTTTTACTCATTTCTCGTCCTTTCACCTGGAAAATTTTGAAAGAAATTATTTAATAAGCGGATAAATTCTCTGGTTTCACAAAACACCGTAATTGCATTTTAAATTACCTCATAAATTTGCACATCATTTTCTTCATTAAACTTAATTCTAATTAGCCCGAAATTAAAGCTAATTGTTAATTGTCCAAACAGCAAATGAGGAGGAGAAGGACGTATCTTCCATAACATTCTTCTCCCGATTTTCTTATTCTGGTCCGTCACACTAACAATATTACAAAGGTTAATTAATTGCTTCCAGTGTGACTGATGGTTTTTCTTCTTAATCTATAGGACTGAAATATGTAAAGGATAACAGATTAAAAAGAAAAAACCTTCAGTCACACTGGACGGAATTAATTAACCTTTGTAATTTTTCAGCCGAAATACAAATAAAGCTCTCAGGACAATTCTAATTGTAACTTGTAGTAAAATTTTAAATTAAGCTTATAAACAATTTATACCCACACAGTCAGCGCTTAGATATTTGATGTCTACAATGGTTGACTTTAAATACAAGCTTTCGAAAGAATTGTGACGCTGATCTTTTGGTAACTCGAAAGAAATTAATGGATTCCGGATTAGACGAAGTTGTTTATTGGATAAGTTTGTGGTCGAGTGGTCAGAGTTCCTAGCTGCAGATCCAGAGGTCTCGGGCTCGATTCCCTGCGCCACCAGATTTTCTGAGAAGTAGTAAGTCTGGAACAGGGTCCACTCAGCCTCGTGAGGATAATTGAGGAGCTACTTGAATGGGAAAGTAGAGGCTCCGGTCTAGAAAACCTGAAGTGAACTGCCGTGGGGAATCGTTGGGCTAACTACGCGACGACCTCTATCAGCTAAAGTTGACACTAACTTCGCCGACAAGCGGCGGTCGCTCGGTCGGTATAGTTCGCTTGAGGACTAAAGCCACGGAATTTGTTTGTTTTGTTGTTTACAGTTGCAATTACAAGCACTCAGATGCGATGCCAAATGGCTAGTCTGTCGTCTCTCGCGCTTCGTCTTCATTCCGCTATTCTGTCTTCAACTGCTATTCTCTCTTCCACCGCTATTCTTGTCGGCGGCTCTTAGTTCTTCGCTCTGCTGGTTCCTTCTGCTATCAGCTCTGCTCCGTTCACCTCTGTTCTGTTTTCCGCTCTGTTCTCTTTGGTCTCCTATATTTACACGTGTTCTATGCACCGGTAGCCAGTGTATTCGTTACCGCGGAAACTGCACTTGTTTTGATTTCATTTCCGTGGTAACGGTCTGTTATGTGTGCGTTGTCTCGGAAACGTGCATGAAAGGTTGCCTAGCAAAATGGATAATTCCTTGTCTGGTTCCACTATTCCGGGTTTAAGGCAGTGTTTACCGAGCGTTGCTCAACAATGGTCTGTGTCCCAGCTTGTTGTCCCAGCCACATGTTTTAACAAGCCGTTGTCTAGCAATGGACGCCCGCTCTGATTCAGATATTCCGGCTTTTAGGCCGCAGGCCACAATATCTAAAATTCTGACAGATGTTTTTTGGCATCTCATTTATTCAGCTCACGATAATTACTTCGAAAGTAAAGTGCATAAATTCAAAAGTCTCATGGCGCTTGTTACTCTTTCGATATTATTGGTTGAAGGGCTGGCCTCGTGGTTGCGGCGGTGGCGGTGGGGTGCATTAAGCTAAGAATAGACTCAGATTAACCTGGTGGCAAAGCGAAGATTAACAGCGTCCAGAGTATACAAGCTTCTAATTTTGCTTTTAAAAATATTCACAAGAAACAAAGTGTCGAGATGCTGTTGCCCGGATTATAGAGATGAAATGATGATAATGATGATAATGATTAACGTAGTATGCAAGGCTAATATTTTGTGTGTTAATGACTAAAATCATGCTGGTTTAACGGCGTGATGAATACTACGGTGGGTACCTATTAACTCACCTGAAATTATGCATTCATTATGTTAATCTTCATTACTGTACAGGTCTACTCCATTTATATGTAATATTTTTATCCTTAGACAATTTATTCAAGCATGTTCATTTATTCTTACAACACAGAAGTTCCAGAGAGAGTGTGAGAGAGTGGTCGTGTGATACGATACTTCAGCGCAGGAGTAGACCTATTGTGTAAACACGGTTATAGCTTTTCCAGACCATAAATACGAGTGTAGATCGATAAGTGACAATGCTCGGGTATCCCAAGAGATTCTAGAAGAATAAACAGAAATTGAATTCAGCCGCTGTGGCCTGCTACTGCGAAGAGAAATATATTGGACTCTGTCGAAAGTGATGTAACTCGTTTATAAGCTTAAAGATTGAAGTCTGTAATCATGAAGACATGACAGAGAATTGATGCGCTTAAACCAAAGTTCAACATGAAAATAAACAAAGACTATGAAGATGTATTAGAGAGCTCAAGAGTGAATTTTCATGCAAATATGCGTGATAAGTTAATCTAACTTCTCTCTTTTTACACTCGGAAAGAGCAGCCAAGAATCCAGTGGGATAAGTACAGACTGAAGTTTAGATTTCTTGCGGAACAGCAGAATTACTCATTTAAGCAGCTTATGACTCCTGCTTTCCATAAAATTTATTAATTACTGTGGTGCGGCTAAAAGTAATTAAGCAAGTATAAAATTTTGGCCCAATTAGAAGCATTACTTTATTTACGCAAAAACTGACTATGTAAAATTTATCACATAGATCCTCGAATATCATCATTTTATTCGTGTTTAACTTATTAGTACAAAAAGTAAGTATCACACAGATGTTACAGACCTATCTCCATGTAAAATTTTACATGTAGAGCTCCAGCCATTTGCAAGCTATTGCCCTCATACAGACAGATAAACATAAATTTCACATGGATGTCACATTGTTATTTCACATCCTATAAAAATGCTTAACAAATAGTTTCTCAAAAATATATTATAACTCAAAGTTTCGATACCCTTCCTTAAATTACACTACTGTTGCACCTCCCTCGGGGGGCTATGCTACAAACCGAAAGGTCGCGGGTTCAAGTCCCAATCATTGGATTTTTTTCAATTGACCTAATCTTTCCAGCCGCACTAGGCCCTGGGGTTTACTCGGCCTCTTAACAGAAATGAGTACCAGGAATTAATTAGATAATTTTCCTGGGGAGCAAAGCGCGGCTGACAACCTTCTTTCACCCGATTGTCTAGATAGTGTCGGACCCTCAACGTCTCACAACCCTATTGGCCTTCACGGCCTGGTACAGGGATACCTTTACTTTTTTAATTACCTCTTAAATACCTGTATGAAGTGGGAGTGTTAGTCGCTATAGCACGACGGTCGGTACGTAATGTACACGCAGTGCGCATGCCCTGCAGGAAACATTCATTACCAGGGATTCGTTAGTCGTCATGCTGTTATGGGCAAGAAGCCAAATTGATCACGCAACCATGCATACCCCTCTGTTTGGTATCGGCAATTCGGTTTCCCCAAGGTTTTAATTTATGCAATATCATTTCTGCACCACATTTCTGATAAACCCAATCACTATAGCTGTAGGCATAATTCCAAAATAACTAGCTGAAATTGTCTCCAACAGCCATATTGTGCACGTATATGCACTTTCATTGGTTATTATACCAACATTGTCCTTCGTAATAATTCAGCATCTCTAATAACTTAGTACAGTGCAAATTTGAATCCACCATACTAAGAAATGGTGACAATCATTAATCCCTTCTACGCTGGAACTGTTAGAAAAAGCGTTTTCTCTGGTAATACTTTCATATTAACTTATAAATTTAATATTCAAGATACCTTCTTCGTAAAAAGGCACCTTAAAGGTCAAAACATAGAAAGATTACATGTTCCATTTCATCGAAAATTTCATACAGCCAAGAAATACAGAAGAAAAGGACTCATTTAAGCCGATAAACTCATTCGTAAAATGGGAAGTGTTAATTCATTGATATACAGTGGTGAGTTTCGGAATGTAATTACTATTATTACTAGCAGTAGCAGCAGTAGCAACAGATGTAGAAGTAGTAGTAGTATCAGTAGCAATGAATGAATGAATGAATGAATGAATGAATGTATGAGGGTTAGGCCTTCTCGACCCTTGCACCGCGACCTCAGTGGTCTATTGTACTTCCCCTTCTTTAATTATTCCCTCAGCAACCCCACGCTTCCAATGAAGCGCAGGACTTTGGACGTGGGGGCATCAAAATAGTCACTTGGTTCCATAAAATATTGACCCAAGTGACGTAGTCTTAAATCAGCTAGAGCCTCACATTCACACAGGATGTGTGTGGCTATAGTAGAATTCGTAGTAGCAGCAGCAGTACAGTAGTAGTAGTAGTAGTAGTAGTAACAATAATAGCAAATGTAACAATAGTAGTACTAACAATAGTAGCAGTTGTAGTAGCAGCCACAGTATAGTAGTAGTAGTATTTCACCAGTACTACTATAGTACTACTATATTAGTATTACTGTACTACTTCAGCAGTAGTATAGTAGTACTAGTAGTAGTAACAATAATAGCAAATGTAACAGTACTAGTAGTAGCAATAGTAGCAGTCGTAGTAGCAGCAACAGTATAGTAGTAGTAGTAGTAGTAGTAGTAGTAGTAGTAGTAGTATTTCACCAATTAGACCCCTATGTCCCTTCAAACTCAGAGCTAAATCTGCGAATTGAATATATGGCAGGAAGTTGTGTCCTATTTAAATTATATTCTTCATTCGTCTGGAAAGAGCATAAAGGATTTGTCAGTATCCCGTGTTCCCACTTAGATTTGAACCGGGTAGATTCCTGATGAAAGTACGACGAGTTACTATATTGCCAGTCTGTTTAGTGGTGGTTTTCTAGGTGGCGAATAAAAGCAGTGCTGAAACAAGAAGAGAGTGAATACTAGGAAAAGTAACATAAAGACGATTTCACTTCTGCCTCGTCTGGTCTCAGTGTCTTCTTGTAAATAAGCCGCTCTTTGTATTGGAGCGCATCTGCCATGTGAAGGCAATGTGTGTCTGCATGGTACGTGTTTCGTCCATCGGTCTTCGGTTTCTTCTTTGCAGGTTACTGTCGTCGCTGAACAAGAACTGTAATGGGCTGACGCGCCGCCAAGACAGATCTCTGTGCCCAATAAGAGAATCTGAAGTGCTGGGACCGGGAAGAAATAACTGCCACCGAGTCCAAGCCAACAACCGCTGATGGCACTTCTCTTTTCCCTTCTTATCTCCTTCTCTCTTTATTTCTTGTGGACTTTTTGAGAATCTGTTTCCTCTATGGAATTGCCTTAATCAAGTCGATCTAGTACAGCGGTTCACGAGAAAAACTTTTCAGTGGTCGCATTCAGTTTTAAATGAAACTGATGTGTAGGTCTTAGAGAAATATAAGTTGTGTGGATAAGGGTCAGTGGCGGTTTCTTGTGTTCAAGGTAATGAACCTTCGTGTTCCGTAAAAGACCGGCAATCTCTTTGCTCTCTGAGGGATATTTTCTATAAAAAAGGATTCTTCTGCTCGGAGACAAAAGCTTGGTTGAATTTTCCCAGGATATAGTTGACTCGCAGGCTTCTGGAAGACTAGTGTACTCCGTTCCTCGATTTAACGGACAAATTGGAGGAGGGGTGTCCGATAGTTCCGAGGCCCGTTAATTCCAAATATCTGTAAAATAGCGTCTGTATAAAATCAATACATAAATTATAACTCCTTTATACTCAGTTCTATTCCCTTTCTTTTTGTCCATGATATTCATTCATTTAAAAAGAATATTTGCAAACACAACAATCCCAACACAGTACAACACAAATTTAATTTGCGATATAACGACCTATGTGCTACATACGCGTTACGTTACAGCACGACTGGCGAACCACACGTACACCAGATTATTGCGGGGAAGTACCGAAGAGTCTTGTCCGTTAAATTCGAAATCCGTTAAATAGAGGTCCTTAAAACTAGGGTTTACGGTATATACATTTCCTAAATACGTTGTTAGCGAATTGCTATTCTTCTATAATCTTGATCTATGAAAATATTAGGCCTAGACATAAATAAATAAATTCAGTATATTCTTATTATTTGTCTTTTAAAGTGGACCCAAATATAAAATTTTGGTTGATAACCGTTATGTCCTTCTGAGATGAAACCCGTGGTTGAGCTGACAAACGCGCTTTAGCCATAATTTTTCGTTTATTCCTTTAAAAAATATGCATAATATTTAAATGATTCCAGAAAGATACTAGATGTGGAAAATGTTTTGAAAAATAAAATATGTTCATTGCTAGTGAGACATTTATAATGTTACGCTGAAAGAATTAATAAAAAAGATAACTAAAAAAAATGTTTCACTGTTGGCTAAAAGTGAGATGAAGAAAAGAAGGGTTTGTATACTCGTACAAGTAGAGAACATGCATTATCCCCATCACGGGGAGGTTGCAGGTTCAGAATATAATGGAAAAAGAGAAACCTTTAGAAACTCAAGACTCTTAACCCGTAATAGAGACACAAACTAAAGAACAACTTAACTACAGAGATTTCAGCGAGGATAAAAGAGACTATACTGAATACAGTGGCATTTGAAACACGAAGAATTAAATTCGTTTGATAGTTTTAAGCCTGAAGTTCACCCAAATATTTAATTTAAAAATTAAATTCCTGATGCATAAAAGACATACTACATTCCTCTTACCAAAATCAGTCGGTTAATTCTGTTTATGAAAGTAATCCTTCTTTAGCGTCACAATTATTCGAAACACGTAGACGTACTCTCCGGGCAAGCTGCAGAGATTTTAACATTAAGGTGACTTTTATACAGTTCCTGGCACCAATTCGCCTGTTCCAGACAAGATACCATGCAGTTGTACTGATGCGTTACGTATTGCCATCACAGTAAATAATTCGCACTGTCGCTACGTTGTTATTTTTACTTTCAATAACTATAATTACAATAATAATAGCAATAATAATAATAATAATATTTTCAAAGACCTTTCACCATACAGAAGTCTAGGACCTTACCTGAATATCGTTGGTGTTACTCCACCTCAGAACTGCGGCACCGAGCTTTCCAGTGACATGAGGTTCAAGCCCAGCTTTATAAATGTCAGTTAATTATACACAACATGTTCGTGTGTGAAATTAAGTCCAACAGACAGATAAACACAAGCTGCTCTGTTAAACAGCACCAACTCCTTCTTCATAACCCCAATAATTACCTCTGCCATGTATCTATTAAATTCGGTTCAGTTTGATCAGTTGAGAAACAGAAAAATATTCATAACTGTGCAGTTTATAACATGTGTCTGTTTCTTAGAATATGTAATTATAATTGATACATTAAAAATTGTTTAATTTCTTTAGGTTTTCTTTACGTTCCTACAAAATACATCTGGAAGCCCAACATTATATTTTACGATTTCGAAACTTGTACTTTAAATGTGATACAAGAGAAAAAATCTGCTCCTTGTGTTACTTAATGAATTATGTCAAACTTTGAATCATATAGGTTTGGGGAGAAGGATGTATTATTGAATGACGTGACTGTAGCCTGAATTTTCCTTGAGTGACTGACAAAACCTAAGGATAAGCACCAGCTTGGAGCCAGAATAAGAAAAGCGGCTTAGAAATACAATAGAGCAGGCCTAGCTCTCTGAATAACCCTGCTTATTACCATGTAATCTAGCCTTTATTTAAGTAATTAAGATAGCATTCATATGAATTGTTAATAAAATCACTAACACATTGAACATTTTGCGGTACCTCTGAAATATTTTAATAAGTGATGGACTTCAATAAAATGTGGTATTAAAGTCTTGTTACTGCGAGGCAATACACTTCTGCATTTCCTGCTTTCTGCAATACCGACTATTCCAAATATCCAGGCGGGAGGGACGCTAGCATCACTTACAATCTCGAAACTTGTGGTTAGATATTTTCCAAACGCAACTTCCGCTGAGTTCAAATTTTCATATAATACAGAATTGCAATATGGAGGGCAGCAAATTTAATTTTCCGTTTAAGGGCAATTAATGAGACTCTGCAGCTAGAAAGTGAAGACAGATCACAAAACATTGTATGATATATTCTATGTAAGTTAAAAACTGAAAACTTTACAACGGTGATAAATTTTCCTGTCATGTCTAGTGAATTTAACGTGATTGATGTATAGACTAGTGAAAATCTTGCAAACGAATGGAGCATTAATTTTGTAATTTCTAATTTACAGCTAACCTTCGCCTCATTCATGAAGCATTTTAAGCGAAGCAGGCAGCACAAATGCTTTCCAGACCCTAATTAATGTATTTTAATACAGACTCCTTTGATTTGAGCAATTCTGTCTTCAACAGTTTCGTAACCCTTATTTAGGAAAACGTGTTTTCCACTTAGTTATGATGGCTGTTGAGTCCTTCCTTCAAAGTGATTGCTGATAATGTCCCCATTTTTGTTTTAATGCAATGACATTTTCATAAACCCTATATCTTAACACTTTTTAATTTTTATATTCATGTGGGTTTTCCTTTCCACATTGCTGTAAAAGTGTTTGCTTGCATAGTTTGAAGGAATAGACCTAGTTTATTTTGACAATATCAGGGCCTTGAAAATGGGATCCCGTGTTCATAGTGGACATTGTAGTTCACAAAGCAAAAAAAAAAAAAAACTTCATATGTTCACTGATTTGGGAAGAGATAAGAGGATTATAATGCGATATATCGGTGTTGTATGTATTGATCATTGTGTGGTATAAAGTAAAATAGGATTATTTTATTAACTAGCTAAACAGACTGGAATTCTCTTGCCAAATCAAATAATTTTATATTAATGTGTATACCATCAAAAGTATAAATATTATGGTCGTAAAACTTTCTCGGAACTGTAAATCTGTTTATCATTTGGTCCCGATTACATGCTATTTCTATCAATACACCAGTGTTTAGCCAATTGTGCCCAATGCCTCCCGAAACACTTCAATTTTAACATATAATTGGGATTAGTACAACTGATTTACAAATACTTAAATAACAAGAGTGGCAATAGCTTAAACTGTCATCAGTATGAATATATTTAACGCATGAACCAAACAATCGCTACTGAATATCTGCAGGCGTAATAGAAATTTATAAATGATTTTGAAAGTATATCATAATTAAACGCTGTACTTGACAGTGATAAACTGGAAGAGACTGCTGTTTTGCGTTTTAATTATAGATGTGAATTTAGGTGATAAATATATTTAGTAGGTTTTTATTTGTGCAGGACAAATGTTCTTTATTTTATTGCAGAGATTTCTTTTTAATTCGCTAGTGGGGGGTGAAGTCCAGCTGGGTCCACTCGGCACGGCGGCCACTGATTGGCCTATTGTAGCCTGCCCCCGGTGATTATGATGATGGAGAATTTGGTGGAATGAAGATTGGCAAGGGAAACAGAAGTACTCGGAGAAAACAGGCCCCAGCGCCACTTTTTCCACCACAAATCCCACTTCACCAGACCCGGGATCGAACCCGGGCCGCCGCTGTGGAAAGCCAGCGACTAACCGCATGGCGCGGCCCTTATTGCACAGAAAGTAAAAATGTAAAGCACCCAAAAGTAAAAATTATGAATAGTAGCACTGTACAGCAAAACAAATGACATTTTTGTCAGCTAGAGTATATTTTCTTCTAGAATTTTTTAATGTGCTGAATTTCAATATATGTTTGAAAATTATTTATCACCCATAATTCTAAAGAAAAAGAAACGACGGATTATGTGCAGGTTTTTTCACAAGCATCTCTCAGAGTTCATGATGTTATTTATTTGATTGTCCTATTACAAGATATTACATCAGCATGGTCCAATACTTAACCATTATAGAGCTATTGCTAACAAGTGAAGACTCGTAAGGAAACCCACTGTCTGAATGAGAGAATTTGCAATCTCTTGACTATTGGCTCAATAGCATCCCGCGTTATGTTAGCCGACGGTTGCTCGCTTGCCCCCGCCCCCATTTTGCAGACCGAATCTTACTAATTTGTCACTTAGCTTCGTATTTATTCAAATAAACTGCAGGTACCCTTTTGCAAAGAGAATTGTGGGTTCTGTTAGAAATTTTCATAATTTACAGATACAAATATATTGAAATCGTCCAAACTACGCTTTGAAAGGATCAGTATGGTACACTGCATTCTTTGTACAGTAGAATGTCGCAGAAAGAAAATATTGTAGTGGAGGAAAATTCAGCATTCAATGCGAAAAACTTCTGTGTATCTCTAAAAGTTTTTGGCAAGTTTCATTAAGAGCTCTAATAAAATTTGCAGTGGTTAAGATGGTGATAAATTTTAAGGTTCTAACACCGCCTTTCATAGAAGGG
>NW_019725842.1:994547-1011875 GCF_002891405.2 Cryptotermes secundus | reverse complement strand
TCCGAGACTGACTGGCTTCGTGTCGAAGCTGGGCTATTTATCCTTGGCCGCTGCTAGGTAACGAACCCTCTGTTATAGCGGTGGAGACGTTGCATTGTTGGCTCCGCGTTTCCTACGCAATAACCCATTGTTATCGCGTTGTCTCTGTGGGAACCTTCGCGTATTCGTCGTAACCGTGGAGATTCCTGTTAGAACTACAGTAGAGCAATTGTTGTTTATTATGCAACGGTCTATTCTGGCGTTTCCACAGAAGTGTCTCTTCTGGACTCCAGACACCTTACAATATTTATTATAATCATTGTTATTTTTGTCTTGCTTGGAATAACTTCTTACTTACGTGCAGATTTTGTGTATGTAAAATTTGTTGGACATAAACTCAACAATCTGCCCTTTCATTTTATTTGTAATTTTTAGATATATACGAAAACAATATACAGAGTGGGCCAGACTCAATTAGGCAGTTTTTGATCATTAGTAACTAACCAATCCAACAACACACGGGATAATGGGAAAGTACCTTTTCTTGACGATAGATGGCAGCATCATGTGGTATGCTGTGAACGAGGTCAATACTCTGCCTACTTAGTGCTCATCGAGGAAACGTCATGGTCAGTAGACCTTATCCAGAATATTGTCTGGACTGATGAGGCCAAATTTCACACATCAGGATCGGTCAACAGATACAACTGCGTGTTTTGGCGGCCAGAGAACCCCATCGCCACCATTGAATACGATTTCCGGTCCCCGGGAGTGACGGAGTGGAGCGGCGTGACGTACGAAGGACTGATTGGCCCGTTCTTCCTTTAAGGTTGCGTCACGGGGGAAACCTACCTAAAGTTGCTGAGGGAAAGTGTCATCTCAGAACTTCAGAGGAAAGAGAACTTTGATGAACTGTGGTGGCAGCAAGATGGGGCCCCACCACACTTCGCCAATATTGTTCGGGCGTTCTTGCATCAAGTTTTTCCTCAACGCTGGATTGGCCGTCGAGGGCCTGTGGAGTCGCCAGCCCGATCACCCGACATCACCCCACCAGACTTTTTCCTTTGGGGTTACCTCAAAGACAAGGTGTACGCTAATCCCATTGACAGTGTGAAACATCTGCGTGAGGTGATTGTTCAGGAGTTCAATAAAGTTCGGGTGAATATGTGTAGAAAGGCGTGTGAAAATGTTGCTTTGCGTCTGCAAGCCTGTGTTGACTTAGGTGGTGCCCAGGTTGACCAGCATCTTGAAAATCGATGACTTATGTGTGTGCGATTCCATTTTTGTAACCATTGCAATTGTTTACATTTATCAATAAAAATAACATCTAACCAAAAACTGCCTAATTGAGTCTGGCCCACCTTGTACAATATACCATATACTATCTGTACACGTATTTAATGTTTTTATTCCATACCAAATTCCATTAGCTACGGCCATGAAACCAACATCTAAATACGGATTTCGTGCAGTGGTCATTTTGTTGTTTCACACCCTGCCAAAGCCTTCTTGATGAATCTGCGGCGTTTTAAGAACTATTACCACACACATTTTCAGCACCTCAGTTTTAGTGACTGTAATGTTGTTTCTACCTTACAAGTCCGTGCGTATTCAATGTTTTAACTACTGAGGGTAGGGAATTAAAAAGTGCAAAGTTGATGTAGCTTTTGACAGCATAAAATTGATATTCGAGCCCTTCTTCTTCCGTCCCGGACGACACGTTTTGGTGAATAAAAATTATGTTTTGTATTCTGAAATTCCTGGCTTAGAATCTCGGTCTGAAGACTGAATATATTGACATGATTTTCATGGTTTTTTCTCAGTCGTCCATATAAAGGTAGGAAGACCAAATAATATTCATGCCAATATATATTATTAATTAAAAAAATATTTAGCTAATTATTTTATTTTAATTACAGGCTTATTACATATATCGTACTGTAAGCAGCATCTTCATTTCAGCAGCCAGTGCCCAGGCGGTTTAATGAAAAGCTTGCTAATGAGTTGACATTGCGTCCACTAATAAGTCTTCTCACTGCTGACTACCTAACTGTGCATTCACATCTTCGAGCAGAGCACTGTGTGGTAGATCCCTTTTCAGTGATGTGGCAGCTCTTATGTACGTTTCAACTCCAAGGCGTTGTTTTGTAAGTGAGTCGGCTTCCCACCTTCCCTTATTTCGATTGAAGCTGTGAGATTGACTTCAAATACCTCTTACTGATATTGCCGACCTGTTTCACGGGTGGCTTTAGTGAAGGTTGTACCATTCGTAACTTACATCTCGAAGATGTGGAGAATTCTGAAGCAGTATGTAATGAATATAATGTTCAAAATACCAAATGCCAATTCTCTAAATGAAAGGAAATGTTCAGACGTAACGTATATTATAGTCAGGCTATGATACAAAGAACCCCCCCATTACCACTTAGAACCTGCGTACAAAGGAACAAACATTAGAAACAAGTTACAAATGTCAAACAAGAGGATCGTTCTGCCTAGTTACCAAGTCCTTTCATTAACTTCACTGCGCTGTACTTCTCGGAAACAATCCAAAGGATGTTTGGGCCATATTATGTGTTCTGAATAACAGGTTATAAATTGAATGCCGGAGCCATTCGGAAATATGATTTTTTAAAGGCTTACGCGCAACACCTACAAACTGATATTCGAAGTGTTGTCATTGACTCGCTCTTCTTCCTTCACATGCGCTCATCACATTCGAACAGTGCTTCCTCCTTTCCAATTTATGCCCCTATTATGGCCTCGCTATTTTATTAATTAAGCATCTCTTCTTTTAAACAAATTTCTAATCACATCATTGATAGCAGTATCAATAATCAGTAAATTTTCATTTATTTCCGAACTACATATCATGGAATCGATTTAATGATCTGAGATAATTCAGCGAATTAGGCTTTTACTGTGGACCATTGATTATGTAGATTCTGCTCTTCGGTCTTTGCAGGTGTCGGTGCGGCCAGTGTTGCCAACGATTCAGAGATAAATACTGCTTTTACCTTCACGGTCAAAGTGTATAGGGTGAGTGTTTATGTGTATATATAAGTTCCTGTCCAACAGGTCCGCAGGGGAATGTTGCGGACTAGAACCAAGTCTGGGCCAATAGGGACTTCCATTAAAAATGACTGTCTTATAACCCTGTCCAGTGTAACCACTGATCCGGGGAGACACTACCCATTAGAACGTATATACGCGTGATGGTTCATTTCCCTACTCACTCGGGTTGTGAGGACGAAGTCAGCTAGTAACTCCGAAACGTTCGGGAAAATGTCCACCCCCACATAGTCCACAGACCTAAGAGCAGAATCAACATAAATTCAGCGAGATTTACGAAATTGGGTGATAGAAATTCTATTCCTTCACAGGTAGATATTATTTTCTTCACCGTGATTCCGTACAGATTCTCGGTCCCACAGTGTCTTGAATCAAATGAGTATCTGGGGTTCATCTCACCACTGAACTTTGTCTATTGTCACGATTAAGAATTCATGGATTTATGCTGTAAGGTGTATTAGAGACTTTAGAAGAAGTTTTGGCTCGGTGAGTCGATTTATATGATCTTCGTCAGGCAGAACTACAATTATTTATAACACTATGAATCTTACTGTAACTACACCACATAAAGACTTCACTTCTGACTTCTGTCAGAGTCACAGTCAGATTTACTTTACGACTGGCGGTTTGCGGCCAATCAGTACGTCTAGTCGCCAACTCGCTTGAAACTCACGGCCAGAATTTTTTTAACTGAACATTTGCAGTAATAGTCCTTATCTAACATCATCTCTGACGAGAAGATACTTTTGCGTTTTATGAATATGCTTGGTCTTATAGCATGTTATTGAAAATCTTCATTTTGCACTGTATACAACTATATACAACCTTTCATGTGGTTTTTAGATGAGACTCTGAAAGCAGAGCCACATCTGTATGTAAGTCTTGCAGGTGTTTACTGAGCTCATAGAGCTAATAGAGATATCTCATAGAGATAAAATAGTGGGATATAGATTATGTTTCTCCATGTTGGATTTCGTGGCTGAATAGTCCGCCATTTCTTTTGTTGTGATATGGTTTCCGTTTCGATTGTTTCAGAACTCGTACTATCCTTTGACATGCTCTTCTAAGTCTCTTTATATTTTAATGAGTACAGTGAGTCTTTGCAGAATTCTGGGGGAAATTTTATACCTTCGGATCAGTCTGTTTAATGTCAACACTAGTGTTATACCCGCGTATTCATAGTTCAAAACCGTTGTGTTTATTTCAATAAAAGATATACTTGTAGCTTCCAAGAGAGAATCCATAAGTTTAGCAAAAGTGGAGAATACATAACAGTTTACTCGTATAACAAAAGAAACACACGAAGCTAAATGTAGGCTCAGATATAAAGACTAGCCCTGACTAACTTCATTAACATTCTTAAAGAAGCAGCTCTACACGCCACTCCAATTCCGACTACACAAACAAGAAGTATAAATATCCCCACTTAAATAAAAAAGCTCACGCCTCTTTCTGCATCAAATTAATAAGCGGAGAAACGTTGCCTCTAATGTTTCAGAGAGGCTACCCATTACAGTACAAGATACAAGAAACAAGCTATAACACAGACTAGTATGTGTAGCTTCGCATAATTTTTTCTATAATCGTCAAACACTTTGTGAAAAAATAGCCATAAATTTGATCTGTTCGAAGGAATACCATTGCAAAATTACTGACATTGTTAAATTTGACAATATTGTCGATTTATTATGTGCCTAAAAATTATCTTTCCTTCGTCGTCCTTCCAGACTCTCTGTGGAGACACTCACCTTCTTATCCAGTGGTTACTAAAGGTGGAACCAACGCCTTAGCTCGGCACAATGTAATATTAAGATGTGTGTGACTTTGTCCTCTTACTCACATATGCATTCTTGGTGTGGAATTCAGTTATACTGGTTAATTTTCATGAAGTTTGAGGTTAAATTTCGATCCGGACAACGGTTTCCTTGTATGAAGCCTGCTGATGGTTTCCTTTGCCCGTATTTTACGACACTACCTTAAAATACCGATATACCACAGTCGCATCTTTCGGTGTCTAAGCAAATCATCTAACAGCAAAATGTATCATTTTTCGTCGTTTTATTCTTGTGGTGTGCAAATCAAATTCTGGCCTGCACTCGCTCTTTACGTATAGGTCACGTTGGGTGCAGAATCAGACCATTGGTAGGCTTCTGTCACTATAAGATAACATGAAGTGCAGTGAAGATACGTATATACACTCCGAGCAGTACTGGAAGCTGTGACTTCAGTACTCGTGGACCTGATACCCTGCACAATTTAGGCCCTAAAACCTCCTAAATGATCAAAGTTCAATCTAAATTTAAACAAATTAAAGAGACATTCTAATTTGGAATTTGGTCCTAATGAAAATTTTATGAGCAGAGAGGCTGCAAGTTATTTGGAGGAGATAACGTCGATAAGTCTTGGCTATGTGGCAGGAATAGTCAGAGCTGTGAGGGTTGGTTCTACTGTATCAGGTTTCATTCCAGTGCCAGCAGTCTCTTGATTGAGGGTCTATCACCACGAAATAAGGGTTAAACCTCAGGGGATGGAGTATTATAGAGGGTGATAACCTTACTTGCCCTCGTCCACTCCTGGGCAAACTTCTTGTTTGGAGAATGCCTCGAGTGCGTTTCCAACACTCCTCCAGTCTCCTTGCGTCCCTTTACCGCTTTCCCATAGCTCTTTCCTCTTCGCTTTCCTGACTTGTACGTTTGTTCATCTCTGTCGCACTCAATGCTCTGCCTGGTGACGACATGATCTACGTACTAACGAGGAGGGTGCGCGGACAATTACCGGCCTCTGAGCAGGGATTAGCAGGGACTTCGTGTCGTCAGGACGGAAGGGACGGGTGGATTGATGAAGACAGGCTAGCAAAGTTAAGAGCTGGATACATGGCCACCATCTTGAGTTGCCCGACTTTCTAAAGGAAAAATCGTTGTAGAGATATGTGAAATATACGAAAATTGTCAAAATCTTTGCCTTTGTGGTTTTCCTGCTTGTCGTGATGCAGCAGTTGTTAGCATTTCTACCCTGTATTAGTGCTTCCTGGGTTCGAATCTTCAGCGGAAGTCGAGTCTTCTCACTGTCTGCAAGAGGAGACTGTCAGATGACACATTCTAACAGAGCAGGCAACTTCGCTTCGCATTCTTATCAATTCAGCATTCCGATGTCACATTCCCACGAATTCTGTACGTAACTGCCGTTTCGTAAACTAGGGCTTATCCAAACAGTACTAAAAACTAACTAACACGATGCTAGAAGAAGCTGAATTTCAAAAGACATCGCGAATATGAGAGTCTGCCATTCGACATGACCCTGAGAAATTTCACCCCAACTCCTACATTCATAAGCCATCTCCCTAGGGTCAATTTCCTCTTATATATTCTTCCATCTCTTCTCTGTACTCCAAGAGATTTCCTTGCCATAATTGCATACTCATGCCTTGGCTTCAACATTATAATAAAACAGTGACATTTTCAAGTATGTTTTATCAGCTGCAGGGTATAAACATTTTAACTGCCACTGAAACAATCCGTTGGCATTTGTAGATACTTTAAAATATTACAGAGAAAATAATAAAAATACATAAAGATTTGGCTATAAAATCACACGAGGAAAAATACTTAGGAATATTTGCTTTTCTAAACGAAGGAGTGTATTAAACTATCTTAGAAATATCGATTCTATATATATATATAAAGTACACTACATTAGCCTTTCGGAGATCTTCTGTAGCATTCTGTAGCGGCTGCAGGCAAAAATCAGAAGAGTGTACTAAAATATGTTACTCCTGGATTTCCTGCTTCCTTCCAAATTTCTCTATATCTATATTAAATTAATTTAGCATCCTAATTAACGGTTAGAGGAAGAAAACATTCAGTTAGGCTTATACGAACTCAATATTAAACACAGTTTCATGAAATAATACATTCACTAACCACACTTACGTCATCGTTCTCTTCTGCTTGTAATTATAGTTAGAAATTTTGTCGTCACCATTCCTGAGGTCACGACGTCATCATCCGCATAAACGGAGTCCTCCTGCGAATTCATCGAACCATATCAGCATCGCTTCTACGTGTATATCAACAAAGAGAGGAATATTTGGTAAATTTTAAACATTATGTACAAAAGCGTCGATGTGGGAGGATGATTGCGGATGATAATGAAGCAGGAATTTGAAACAAATAGTCTTTGGCGTAACTGAAGAAACTAACCCACTGTTTGCCGGGAAATACTGGGGAAAACAGCGGTAAACCGTAAGATCTGACTCAATATTTAATCAAATCCATTTGTACAGGGTCTCCTAGAGCATTTGATAGTTATGCCTTCTGAAGTGCTCAATAAATTCGCTGACTCTGTGAAACCCAAAAGGGGTATCGCCGCATTCGTAAGAGACCACGTCTTTTTCTACAATAATTTCTTGTCTTAAGGAACAGAAAGTTCATCATTATGTTCACAGAAATCAACCTGGAACCAATTTAAGACAGTTTACACTTAAGGACCAGTCCCTTTAAGATGTACGTATATTAATACTACACTTACATCTGCATCTTGGTCTCTCAAGAAGTCTTTCCGTTAAGGTTTTCCTACCATAATTTTTATGCATTTTTCATTTCATTCGTCCATGCTATATTACGTGCTTATTGAACATAATTTCTCTCCTTTAGTGTAAATATCTGCAAAAGCGGTTTATTTGCACGGCCTGTTGTTCTTAAGCTAAATATCTATAGCACTCTATATATCTCATCTTCTGTAATTTTAATGAGATTAATTGATTTTTGGAAAATATGTTAGAACGTATTCGGTATAGCTACTAGCTGTGGGCTAGATGACCGAGAGATCGAAATTCGAGTCCTGGTAGGGCCAAGAAATTCTCCTCTCCACGTCGTCCAGACCGGCTCCTGGATCCACCCCACCTCCTGTCCAGTGTGTACTGGGGATTTTTCCTTGGGCGGTAGGGTTATGAAGCTGACCACTCACCTCCAGCTAGTGCCGAGGTCAAGAAAATATGGATCTATATATCTACTCCCTTATACTCCTCCTTGGCATAATGCTTAATTAGTTAAGCAAGGAATAACTTTACCTTCTACCTTAATGTTAGATGCATCTCTACAAGGAATATCCTACTTGAATAAATAGAACCGCTGAATATATTTTCAAGTATAAGGAGAAAGCCTTAACCATGTCAGTAAGAGTATTGTGAAAATAGAATACTCGGTTATGGTACTTAAAACTGACACGTATTCGCTAAGCAGTTACGCAGAACAGGGATGATACGATCACTGAAAGCAGTTGTGCTGAAGATGAGATTAGAACATCAGCACCGAAATAATAACTGGGGTAGAATAGAGTAATATCCAATAAACGACTATCAGATGAAGAGATGTTCCATTTGCACAGGATTTCATTCATAGACAAGGCTCTCGGATAAAGTTAGCAACTGCGGCGTTGTGCGTAGAATGAGAAATCCAGTAGATAATGATAAACATCCTTTCAAACTCGGAAAGGCAAAAAGTAAATGTTGACAAAAGCAAAGCAGAATATCCGTTGTGGTCCATAGTAATTCTAACGTAACACTAACAAGAATAGTCGATGTATGAGAAGCGACAGCAGAATAACGACAATACAGTGCAGTGTAAGTGCAGTGTAGCTATCTGTCAGTTGGCACGTCACTTTCGAGGGCAAGTTCCTTATCATACAGCAAGTTGTCCAAGCCTTCCAGATAAATCTGGAATGTTCACTCACTTACTCATGGAGCTGAGCCCTTCTTGAGGAGAAACCAAATTTGCATCTACTCAAGAACTTCCCAGCATTTTATGGAACCCGAACGTTCATTATCGTGTTCACAAGAGCCCTCCACTGGTCCCTATCCTGAGCCAGATCGATCCAGTTCATACCATCCCATCCTATCTCTCTAAGATCGATTTTAATATTGTCCACCCACCTACGTCTTGGTCTTCCTAGTGATCCCTTTCCTTCTGGCTTTCCCACCAGTATCCTCTATGCATTTCTCTTCTCTCCCATTCGTGCTACATGTCCAACCCATCTCATCCTTCTCGACTTGATCATATTAATTATACATGCCGAAGAGTACAAGATATGAAGCTCTTCATCGTGCACTTTCTCCAATCTCCTGTCACTTCATCTCTCTTCCGTCCAATGTGTGGGTTCCTTGTCACCACAGCATGGCGCGTCCTCAGGTTGCGGATGGAGGAGACGGCCTCCACATGTGGAGGGTAACTGCGATTATATAGAATAAGTAGTCGCGGGCAGCCGACAAGGGGTGGTCCTCCAGCTGGGGGGTTGGGCATGCTGCTATGAACTGCTCATCTTAAAAATATAAGCTTTTTATGAAATATCGCAGAAGACCTCGGACGTTAAACAGGCGGCCTAGATAAATATCATGGGTGTATATTGGAAGCAGGAATGTAAGCTCTTTGGTAGAAAATAATTTAAACGGCCAGTCAAAAATACGTATCAAGTAAGTCTGTTTTCGGAATGCGTTAAATTACTCTTCTATAAATTGTGAAAATTTTCTCCTTTGAAATAAAAATCAAGACTGTCCAGACATATTCAGACGAGAATATTCCAGGGAATTGTTATCCGTTTTTACTACAGTGCTTGGTTTTTGTAGTGTTCATGTCTGTGCATAATACCACGGAAAAGCCAATGTAATAAGACAAATATTCACTTAATTGAAATATTTCTTAAAATTCATTTAAAAATGGACTTGTTCGAGGTGTGAATATGTCAAAAATTGCCTTCTCTTCAGGCATGTTTCTTTGCCGAAGGGTACTGTTGCTTTATGGAATGCTTTGTTGGCTGATCATTCATATTCAGTTTACCAGTTCATATTTATCAGCTGCAGGTTTAAGGTGATGTCTGGATATAACTATCAACCCCGGCTTTAATTATTATCTAGATATTTCAATTTTCTCTCCTTAAATACAAACACGAACACCCTTATCTTGAAGAAATATTGTGCTGTACAACTGCTACAAAGGATCTTATGCTCACTGACCAAGCAGATTTCAAAGCTCCAAACCAGTAAGAGTACCAGGCAAGGCCTCGTGAACGTACTGTGATAACATTGTATGACAACGACAATTACGAAGGCTCTTGTCTGATTTCACATTTGTGCATGCCCACATCAAGACGCTCTTGACATGTAGTGCACATTGCTTTCCCCAGTCGCGATACCAGCAACTGAACACGTGTACTGATGTGACATGAAGCCATCACAATGAAGGTGGACAAAAGGCTCTCTCTAACCGAACTGCTGAATGGAGCACTCACACAAAACATGGGTTTGCCGTCAATATTTCAGACCATGGAACCGTCGAAGAGGAAAGAAATCTTTGGTTTCATACGCTCGTGTACCGCAATGACTTATTCTCAGCGTATAGACACATTCTCCCATTTTTATAGGAGAGAGAGACGTGGATTTTTCTTTTAAGTCAGTGGCGTCCTTCTCTGTGTACATAGCAACATCCACTTTCATCACAAAGCCCTTAATGATGAGTTCAAACGTGGTCTTTTTTTCAAGAAACAGAGCAGTTCTATACATTTCAGTAGAGGAATGAAATTCAAAATAATTATACATCCATATATATTCTCAAAATTATTTAGCTGAGCGTAATGACTTTTCTCGTTCAGAATAAGGTATAATAAAGAGGATTTATTACCACTATGTTGGAAATCAATGTTCCATAACAGAGAATTTCTCAAAATCTTCATATTATCCAAATGACATAGAAAATGGAAATTTTAAATATTCTACGGCCGGTTTTCAGAGGCCCATTGGAATTCAGTCAAGTCTTCGAATCATTTACGGAAAAGTATTCGTAATTTATCATTTATCAGCTATTAAGAATTTTAAGCCTTTTATTCAATCCGAAGTTTCATTCAGATGATCAAAATAACCCCGCCAATCTCATCCCCGAGTAACATGTCTTTAAGGCACAATAGATCAGTGTGGTCGCGGTGCACGGGCCAAGAAGGTTCACCCCTTACACGACTTGTTTTCACATTCTTGTTCTTTCATGATGTTAGGGGTTTATCCAAAGATGGACGACCACCCATTGCCCGCAATCTAGATTCTAGAATAAAACAGAACAAAACATCTGCTGGAAGATGAAAAATTATATACTATAATAGACACGTAGATGACATTTTCATAATATATAATCAGACAAAAATAACCCCCCCAATGCTTCCTCGAACACTTCAATGCAGAACATAAAAACTTGCAGTTCACAATAAATGAGAATATAAACAACCAAATAGCACACTTAAACTTAAACCTATATAACAAACACGGAAAAATAGAAATGGAAATATACAGAAAACTAACAACGACAGACATAACAATAAATAATAACTCATGCCACCCTAAAGAACAAAAATTAGCAGCATACAAAAATTGGATACACAGACTTCTCACACTTCCCCTCGAGGAAAACACTAAAAACAAAGAGTTAAATACTGTTATTAATATAGCACTTAATAATAGCTATAGAAAGGAATACATCATACAACTACATAACAAACTTAAACAAAAGAAAAGTAATCCGGATAATAAAGCCGAAAAAGAACAAAAATGGGTAACATTTACCTATACGGGGAATTACATACGAAAAATCACAAAACTATTAAAAAACACCAACATAAAGATGGCCTTTTAAACAACTCACACTATAGGTAAACTAATAAATTAGAAACGAGAAACAAACCCTTATGAACAAAGTTTGATATACAAAATAATCTGCTAAAGCTGCCATAAAGTATACATCGGTCAAACTGGTAGAAATCGTAAAACAAGCTACAAGGAACACATAAGACACATAAGATTAAACAAAGACAAATCGGCATTTCCCCAACATATACTAAACAAATGCCACCAGTACGGACCGATGACAGTAATCATGGAAATGATTGAGAAAGCCAAAAAAGGAAGCATCATGAATATAAAAGAAAACTTCCATATATATCGCTTTAATAAGCTCAACAAATTGATAGAAGAATAAAAACACACAAAGGAAAGTAGTAACCAACATAACATGTTCGAACACATAATACAACATCAGTACANGTAACATTTACCTATACGGGGAATTACATACGAAAAATCACAAAACTATTAAAAAAACACCAACATAAAGATAGCCTATAAACAACTCACACTATAGGTAAACTAATAAATTAGAAACGAGAAACAAACCCTTATGAACAAAGTTTGATATACAAAATAATCTGCTAAAGCTGCCATAAAGTATACATCGGTCAAACTGGTAGAAATCGTAAAACAAGCTACCAGGAACACATAAGACACATAAGATTAAACAAAGACAAATCGGCATTTCCCCAACATATACTAAACAAATGCCACCAGTACGGACCGATGACAGTAATCATGGAAATGATTGAGAAAGCCAAAAAAGGAAGCATCATGAATATAAAAGAAAACTTCCATATATATCGCTTTAATAAGCTCAACAAATTGATAGAAGAATAAAAACACACAAAGGAAAGTAGTAACCAACATAACATGTTCGAACACATAATACAACATCAGTACACGCCCACACTAACGTCACAGACACAGGAAGTATAAATACGCGGCGCAGNTATGTTTACATTCTAGTTCTTTCATGGTGTAAGGGGTTTATCCAAATGTGGACGACCACCCATTGCCGGCAATCTAGAATCTAGAACAAAACAGAACAAAACATGTGCTGGAAGATGAAAAAATTATATACTATATGACACGTATACCTATACGGGGAATTACATACGAAAAATCACAAAACTATTAAAAAACACCAACATAAAGATGGCCTTTTAAACAACTCACACTATAGGTAAACTAATAAATTAGAAACGAGAAACAAACCCTTATGAACAAAGTTTGATATACAAAATAATCTGCTAAAGCTGCCATAAAGTATACATCGGTCAAACTGGTAGAAATCGTAAAACAAGCTACAAGGAACACATAAGACACATAAGATTAAACAAAGACAAATCGGCATTTCCCCAACATATACTAAACAAATGCCACCAGTACGGACCGATGACAGTAATCATGGAAATGATTGAGAAAGCCAAAAAAGGAAGCATCATGAATATAAAAGAAAACTTCCATATATATCGCTTTAATAAGCTCAACAAATTGATAGAAGAATAAAAACACACAAAGGAAAGTAGTAACCAACATAACATGTTCGAACACATAATACAACATCAGTACACGCCCACACTAACGTCACAGACACAGGAAGTATAAATACGCGGCGCAGCACACCCTAGAACAGTAAACACAATATCACTACACGTCCACACTAACGTCACAGACACAAGAAGTATAAATACGCGGCGCAACACACCCTAGAACAGTAAACACAACATCACTACACGTCCGCACTAACGTCACAGACACAGGAAGTATAAATACGCGGCGCAACACACCCTAGAACAGTAAACACAACACAGTGCGCCACGAACAACCACAGGACATCAAAGGTAGTACAAAACAACAAAATTCCTTTTAAAAAATAGCATAATAGGATTGCCGAAATAATACAATACCCATAATATATTTGCAGAACCATCCTCTCAAGAAAGACAGGCGGCACAAGTTCGGCCCCTGTCAAGAGAGGTGATAAGAGAGAGGACACGAACCTATTTAGTTTATAAATTCTAACTTAACTAACATTTAAAAAAATTATATATCTAGATAATTTCTGTAGTTGTGAAAACTTTGGATTTTGTATCCATTTGTGTATTTCCAGCATTGTATGTATATATTTTTAACACTCAGAACACCCAATGTAATAGTGGTTTCCAAACTGTATCGATGTCCCTCTGATCATAGTCTCTAAGGACCGAAACATGTAAGGGCATGAAGAACTGAAGTAAGGGGGGCCTTCACCAGTCACATTGGACGGAACTATTTTATATTTTTATAGCATACAATTATATTTATATAATTTACATAATAATAATAATAATAATAATAAATATATTTTAATTTCGTTTCCATTTTGTGTTCGGCCGGAGTATGACTCTAGATGGCTCTAGATTCAGGTTCTTCCTTCGAAGAAACCCACATTAAAGAGCAGGCTCTGTACTCATTTCGTTTCTCTATTAGACCATCAGGAGGACGTTATCGATTGTCAGGCAAGACAATGTACGACCTTGCGTGACCCGCATTCACGGGCTTCAGCGGTAAATAAAGATGATGGAACATTGGTACCGCAGGACACATAACAATTGTATAAACAAAATTATTTGAGAAATATATTTACATTATTGAAATGTATCGATTTAAAAAAGCGATATCCACCATCACAGATTATTATGAATATCTATGTCTTACTGCCTTGGTAACAATGTGTCTGCATCTGTCATATATATAAATTAAAATGAATTTATATTATCCAACAGCGTAATTGCCAAATTTCATGAGCGTGTTCTGAGGGTTATTTGGAGCAAAAAATATCTCGTAAACAGTAGTTTATCGAGCCGAGAGCTAAAAGATTGTATCGTTGAATACGAAATTGACTTATCTTTAAATCCTTTTTATTAGGAACCTCATGATTATTACTTTACTAACTGCATCATTATAATCTTAAAGGTTTACAGCATATTTTCATGTGGGACTGTACGATGTGTAAAACGGTGCCGGTATTCCTCACAGGCAGCCTTACCATATCCAGTACAAAATTCCTATACTAATTGCAAATCTGTATATACTGCATTTTTAAATGTGGATGATTTAAACTTTTGTGGCGATGGTAAATTAATAAAAGTACTGAGTTCTTGAACACTATCTATCTCCTGTTTTTTATTTAAAACACAAAGTTTCAAAGATTGGATTCTGTCTTCGTCTTAGGGTAAAAGCATTCATAGTTGGGCTCAATCGAAGGGATACGGAATAACTCTGTAGAGTGGGCCCAACTGAACAGGCTTTCACCCGAAGACAGAAACAGAATCCAGTCTACCAAAAAATGTTTTCAATAAAAAACAGGAATATAAATTCCAAAACTCATGATTAGAAGATTTCGACTGACACTACTGCACAATTAAAAGTAATATCATCATTCACAAACAATAAGGCTGCTAATACACTCGATATATTGGCACTAGTGTGCTGCACTACAACTAGATTTCAGTTCGACAACATTCTATGTGTCATATGACCCATAGAATATTCTGGTCGTGAGACATTTTGAAAATATTATTTTTGTGCATATTCTGTACTTATGGGTTTAGTTCAAATCATCTGAAGGGTCGATGTTTTTCAGTAGTAAGGCTCTTCCTTATCACACACACTAGCTGCCTCTGTATAGCAGAATACGTCTTGAGGAGCAATTATTTCTCAAATATTCAGACGCGCATGCGCATGCTCAGAGGCTGGTTCGGTAGCCTAAATCCTGACCGTGCTTGAGGAATATACTACTGAAAAGGGACCTTCTGTTGTGCTTTCATGGGCAATGTGACTCAATGCGAAGGACGTTCATAAAGAAATATTCCCTGTTTACGTTCGGAAGTGTTTGTAGGGTAAAACGA
Organism: Cryptotermes secundus; assembly: GCF_002891405.2. NCBI lineage: Eukaryota > Metazoa > Arthropoda > Insecta > Blattodea > Kalotermitidae > Cryptotermes > Cryptotermes secundus. The sequence goes on along the minus strand of NW_019725842.1, from coordinate 996,269 downwards.
TTTACAACTGGGTCCAAAAATTCTCTCAAAGAAGTTGGAAAATTGAAGATGATGTCCGACCAGATCGCCCTGTTGAAATTGCAACAGAAAAACTGTGCAGCAACTGCACTAGGGTGTTCATGGTTTAGCATACAGCATATTGTATGATCATTTGAAGTTTCGGAAAGTGTGGCACGGTGGGTGCCCAGAGAACTGAAGGATCGAGAAAAAATGAACAGAATTGATCTGCCATTGCAACATCTCTTACGGTATGCAGATTAAGGAGAAAATATGGTTAACAGGATTTTTACTGGGTTGGTGGGGGGGGAGAGAATCCTGAGTGAATCACTACAAACCCCAATCAAAGAGTCCTTCAATGTAATGGAAACATTCAGTCCACATTCAACCAAAGAGTTTAAGGTTACTCGTATGCCATCACCTGGGATGTTTATGCTTATCGTGTTCTGCGATTGTCAGGAGTATTGTCAGCCCATTTTCAGAAGAGTGGTGAAAATGTAAATTCTGTATCGTACTGAGATGTTTGTAGAAATTTCGGGGTGAAATTTAAGGGAACATCCAGGCAAATTGCTTCATCATGATAATGCCAGACCCAATACAGCCCGAGCAACTCATGAGAGAATTCAAGAACTGCAGTAGGAATTTCTTTAATATCCGCCTTACAGCCTGGGCTTGGCCCGTAATATTTTCCACCTATTTGATCAGCTAAAAGAACGCCTTAGTTACAAATGTTTCTCTGTGAATGGGTCGAAACGGAAGTGCGAAAGCGGCTGAGATATTTGTAAGACTTCTACGCTGCGGATTGGAACGCATTAGTTAAGCGATGGGACAACAAGTGTATAAATGTTGGTGGAGGATGTGTCGAGAAATAAATGTTTTTACATATTAGAATATCATATGTTTTATCTCTTACATCCATTTGTGTCTTATTTACTGACTCATCCTCATATAACACGCATAGAAATTAGCAAAATCCGTAAAAATATTAATTGGAAACCTATTAATTAAGATACTGTTTTGGAGAACTGGCTTCCAGAAGATAATAACATTATGACGGATTGCAAGAGAATTATAGGGCGAATTTGCCATCATTAATGTAACTGCTAATATTAGAGTCCTCCCGGCAAATAAATCTTCGGTTTCCATAAAGTCAACAAATTTCTTACCCGTCAGAGTAAGTACACATTTTGAAAATGGACCCTGCAGCACGATTGTCTAAAACCAGGAATAATATGTTAGGATAGCTGGTCCCGTGCAGAAATTCGAACCGACCCCCTCTCGAAAGCTAGTAGTACTTATGACCGCTGTCTTAACCAGCTCAAGGGCACTACATCAGAAACTACAATTTGTAGCACAATTTGACGAGAACTGTGAATCTAGACAAGCTTCTAGCTTTCTCACATTTTAAGCACATCCTTCGGTTTCTCCGGGCCACAGCCGTTCATGTGAAACGAAGAGTACGGCAGCAACCGTATGGCTTCCCTTTTGGTCTGGATAATTACTGTCCCTTTATTTATTGATCTAAAACTGTGCGGGTTACTGTATTTTAACTGTGTGCGTGACAGAGATGCTCAGTACACCTCGCCTGATCTAAGCGTATAAATCGAGTCTTGAAAAAAAAGGAGGTATAGGAAAGAATCTTGTTTAAATTATATGGATTATTTGTAAGTGAGGAACTTCTATTTATAGAGTTCTGTGGCCATTCTCTCATTCTTCAGTAAAATG
>NW_019725842.1:910556-994401 GCF_002891405.2 Cryptotermes secundus | reverse complement strand
AAACTTCATTCCACCAATTGCTCCATAATCACCCTCACCTATTATCTGGGGCTGGTACAATAGGCCAGAAGTGGCCGCAGTACAGGGGACTAGCAATAATAATAATAATAATAATAATAATAAATAAATAAATATTATAGAATGAAGAGCTTCATAACTTGTACTCTTCTCCGAGTAAAATTAGAATGATCAAGTTAAGGAGGATGAGATGGGAAGGGAATGCATATAGGATATTGGTTGGAAACCCAGAGGGAAGCAGACCACCAAGAAGACCAAGACATAGGTGGGCGGGCAATATTAAAATTGATTTTAGAGAGATAGGATGGGATGGGATGGATTGGACTGATCTGGCCCAGAATAGAGATAAGTAGAAGGCTCTTGTGAACACGATAATGAACTTTCAGGTTCCATAAAATACTGGGTAGTTCTTGACTAGCTGCACAATTGGCGGCTTCTCAAGAAGGGCTCAGCTCCATGAGGCAGTGAGTGAGTGATTAGTTATTATTGTGTTCAACAGGCCGACTACCCAGAATGGCAGAATTAAACTTCGTCGCTTACTTACTTACTTACTTACTTACTTACTTGCTTGCTTGGCTGCGCCATAGCCCAAGAGGTTAGTAGCTGGTTTCCCACCGCGGGCGGGCCAGGTTCGATCCCGGGTATCGTCAAGTGGGATTTGTGGTTAAAACACAGGTTAAAATTGTTATTATTCTAATTTAATTGTTAAAAGTTAAAAGTTCGTGAATCGAGGTTCAATTCATGTCACTGGTTACACTTTCACTTGTTTTATAAAAGAACTCGATATATTAGTGAGCGTAAGTCTGGAAAAGATACAAGGTCGAATAAGTGAAAAGTGAATGTGACCGCGTGTAATTATACAGCCGTGTTCATACACCTGAAGATGACCTCTTGAGGTCGAAACATGTAGTGATAATGTGATAAAAACGTGTTTTGTAGTCGGTAAATTCACTCTATTATTGATTAAACACACAACAGGATGCAAGAAACGATTAAAAAGAAATAATTGTTCTTCGCCGAGATGTTTACTTTTTAACTACCATCTGTTTCCTTTTCCCCTTTTCTTCAGCTTTATACTTGTCCCTCCAGATTCGTCTTTTATTTTCCTACCTTCCTGTCTCACAATTTTGAGATAACTTGAGGAATGGGTATCGCCTGCGAAATCTGTTTAGACTGTTTGTTTCACACAGCTGTCGGAGAAGTTGCCGTCCTATCCCGGCGCTAAACAAAATTCAGATTTAATCCACGGATTCGGAACCCATTTAACTCAACGTCAAACCAAATTTTAGGCACGCATCACACCTATTATTTTCTTCAGATGACATTCTTGTATAATAATGATGACGGAAATGTAACTTCCATATATAAAGGCACGTAGATATAACTTTATTGTCTGCATCTTGTTGTGTATCAAAATGCCGTTTTTTTTTTTGCCGTCAACACAATAGAATTTCAAACAAACCAATTCAATATCACTGTATTTATTTAGTGTTGTTATATGTTTCGATCCATGTTTGGATCATTATCAGGCTGTTTCTTAGATACGTGCTTGTTAATAAATTGTCTTAACATGAATCAATATTAGTGAAGTACAATCTCGGTAATCCGGCCGTGTGCTAGTCCGACACGTCCAGTAATCCGGCGTCAGGCGCCAGACAGGCGTCCGCGACCTTGTGCAGGTTTATAGAGGCAGGAGATGTTGACTTGTGTTCATTCGAGCTTGACAAACTGATTTATTGAGACCCTCACTAGTACACAGTGTTTCAGTTCTTCAGTACTACACATTCCTGTACAGTACTTTTCATACAGCGGTGGATTTAATGTGTACTGAAGATGTCCAGTTCTGGAAAACGTAAACATGAAACTTTAACTTTAATTGCTAAGGCGGAAGAATTTAAGAGACTTGAAAATGTGATAAATTTATTAATTTGGCTGAAGAGTGTGGTGATGGATGTACTACGATATGCGATATCAAGAAGAATAGAGAAATAAAAATAATGTGTTTCGGCCTTTTCTTGTGATCCCTGTGTACCTTTGTCCCATATATGCCGGATTACCGAGATCGTAGTCTATTACGATGTATTATTAAAATTGTTTGATTCCTCTATCTTGTTACAATACGTGTTGGCATTTTTGATATTATAGTAAATCCTTAGGGCTAATATTGTTTAGTTTAATATTTACGTCTCGTCCACACGATGTGAGTTTGTGTGATGCTTGTCATATATTAGAGGGTGATGATATCTTCTGCGGTTCGTTGTTAATATTAGTTTCATCTGAAAGTAAATTAACGTGTACTAATATAGTCTGAGTTATGAATAATATGTATTTATATTGTCTGGTGTGGGTGACTGCTTACATGTCATGTATGATTATTCTCGTACAAATGTTGTTGCTATTTCTATACGTATTTCTTCCTATTCTTTATATGGTATCGTGATGAAGTTATCCTGTAATGAGTATGGGTAATTATAGTTATTTTTATGGTACAAAATTGTTAAGTGTAATATTTATATGTCGTCAAACTGTTAATAAGTTTTATATTCAACACTAATTTAAAAAATTTTAGCCCTCAAGATTTACAATAATATTAAAATCACAAACATATATTATAATGAAATATAGAAATCACCGGATTTTTAAAATAATGGCTCGAAATATGTAGCAGACGCCAAATAAAACAAATAGGTGTATTAGTGCAGTGAAATTGAATCGGTTTGTTTCAAAATTGTTGCGTTGACGGCCAAAAATACGACGTAGATATAAACTCTAAATTTTTAGGACATAAATTTATAATGGAGAGCTTCGTAATTTATAAATTTAATTAATTTTATTTAGCGTTATTTGGACGGCATTGGTGGAGTGTGCCGATGGGAGAAATGAGAAATGTATAAAAAATATTATTCCCAAATTCTGAAAGGCAGAAAATAGTTAGGAGGAATATCAGAAATGGGCAACTATAATGTGAGAATATATGCCAGATTCATCTGGTGCAGGATGAAGCACTCGAAGCTTTCAGTTAACTCCGCGAACATGACTCCAGAACGTACGCCTCTCCTCCAACTTTCATTTAAATAATAAACAAGAGTAAAGTGACATTTAAATGAAGCATCGAAGTAGATGGCCATGTTGCCTTCTTCACACTGCCTGCTGTTTATAGTCTTACCATTCCAGGGAAGATCGCGAGATGAAAATGAATTACCTTTCTGGTATCTGAACAGAAATAAATTCAATTCAGGAAGTCCCGCATACATGCCATCCTGGCCGATGTTTATCACGGTATTCCTCAGTACCTACAAGCAAGTACCAAGCTACTACTTCAACTTAGGTGTCACAAAAGTCTGTTTCTTTGAGCCAAATTTCCAATTTATTAGTCCTAACGTTATCCTTTTGTTTTCTGACAGCTTCGTTGAGCCGAAAATTTAGAAAATCGTCTGGAGTGAGGTTTACTGTTTATGATTTTAACCACAATTATAACGTGATCACAAATTTTAGTAAATAACTTCGATAAAAATATAATAAATGTCAGTTTAGCGGTTTTCGACTTGTTACATGCGAAGAGAGAGAGAGGAACGGACAGACAGACATGACATGGTTAATGGACTCACTCTTGCATCTCTTCGCTTGTTAAGGAGTCAACAATTGTATTTCTTCTGCTTCGGCTTAATAAATTTAATCTGATTCTTAACCCTGGTTTGCAGCTAACAGAAATATATTGCAACCTTATCCAATATCATGGACATCATATTCTGTGTTCTTACTTGTAATGTTCCTCATGTTCTACTTTGACAATAAACCGTGGCAGAAGGCAGTTAAGGGAATACCCACTTTAAAACGGAAGGGAAGAACAAAGCGAAATACGACAGAAAAACTGATTGTCGGAAGGCAAACAAAATGTGAGCAAATGGAAGTCAGTATTAAAAAAGAAAATAAAGACAAGGTGAAGCTGAAATGGGCATGCGCAGCAGAAGCTGCGTCGAGAGAGAAATGGGTATGGATTCTATCCCAGGATCACTTCGTCGTTGACCTCCCTTGCTCTGATATGGACCGCTTTCCCTTCCCTGCGGCTGAGGGGGGACTTGCTTAATCAGGGGGAAATGGGACCGATACATCAAGTTGGAAAAAGGGAGAATGGGCTAACAACGTGAGATCGAATTGGTGGCACCCACTGGGCTTGTTCGGCGGACACGCGTCACCACTGTCTCTTCTTATTTTGTATTTCAAATGTTGATTGTTTCAAATTGTTTGGTAGGAAATACACAGAGGTTTAATGTTATGCTTCTTCGCTTTGCTCTCAGCTGTGCAAGAGCTAATTCATCAGACAGTTATCCTTTTAAGGAACACACCCGAAGAAGATAGCTGTTCTGACTGTACTTAACACAATGATCTGAATTTATAGACTTATTTCAACTCAGCAAGAAGTAATGAAGTATATGAAAGTGTAAAGTTATCGCTGTACATAATTATGCATCACATAATGATGTGGTGGAATGTGTGTGTAGCTCCATGCACTCTTAAATTCAGCACTACCTGCAGGAAAATATCAGAATCACCCGCCGACTGATTTGATTCCTTCATTAATTTGGGTAGAAAACTGTGTGGATACTGAAGTCTTTCTGGATCTTGTGGCGAAGAGAAAAATATCCTGCCTCTGCAGGAAATTGAACATCGCTGAATTTTTTGGTTGTCGAGTTGATAGCCCAGTCGTCATACTGACTAAGTTATCCTGGCTTTCTAACGAAATATATACAGCCTTATTTCTAGTCGTGTAGGTAATTTCATAGTTCAGAAGTAACTTGTATCCTTATAATATAAGTGGCTAAAGGTTTTATCGAATATGCAGAACTGCGTGGATATGTACTACCCAGACATTTCATTTGTAGGGGTAAGGAATAAAATGTGAAATATTATTAATGTAAGATATCTACATATACGCTTGAATGTCAGTGCAACACAGGGTTTATTTGTTTTGCTGCGAATTTTCTAATAATTTCGTGGGTAGAATAAGAAAGGAAATTCTAAAATTTCTTTTTTTCTAAGAATTACATATGAAGTTTCACTCTTGAACAGAGCTTTTTTGTGGTTGTATTTGCATTTCAACATATACAATTTTGTCGCGTTATTTATACATTGATATATATATATATATAACTTTTTTAAAAAATCGTTTTATTTACAATCGTCATTATATTTACTCTCGTAATATGTAATAACTTTTTAGACATTTCGATTTCTCTTTGATTTGCAGGTAAATTATAATATACTTGGAAAGAATAATTTTCCTTAGTGTTATGCAATGGACCGACAAGTTGTCATATTTATGTTAGTGACATAGCTTGTTTAGTGACACAGTCGAGTGTAGGCACAATTCAAATCCAGACGTAAATGTATCTTTCACGTTTTAAAGTAAAAGAAATTCTAATTGTTATTACTAGTATCACAGCCCGGATTTATACTTTTAGTTCTGGCCAGCGAAATTATTAGACTACATAATTAATATTCATTCGTGTGTGTAGCTAAGGTATGCTTCACTTTCCGTTCCTAAAAGTTTATCATTATTATCACCGTCATCAACACCATCGCCATCATCATGATCATTATTGTTGTTTCGTAAGAAATATATTATTCTTAAACGTGGTCCCACCTTTATTGAAACGACATAATAGAAACTGTAATCGAGTTTACATCTGGAAGCAAAATGAGACACGCTAATTTAAGTGGGTACCTGCCGTCTGATTTCCCACACGTTCGAAGAGATAATCGTATTTTCGTTTTGGCAATGTTGTTTCAAATTTTAATATATTCGGCCCTGTATTTAAATTAATTAATTTTTTCGGCTAAAATTAGTATAATTAATTAAAAAAGAAGCTGAAATTTTTATTTACGACATGCATGGCACAGTTGACATAAACAGTTTGGTTAATTAATTTTTGATTGCATTGAAAAAAAATGATTCTTTTGTTCCAACTTGCTTAATTAATGTTTCGTGCCATCTTCGTAAGACTTGCTACTACATTTTCCATGTGCTTTCTCGTACGTGGCACATGCCAGTTCAGTGTACATATTGCATTATTGCATTATAAATTCTTTCGCATACTCTAACGCAGCTTTGTGCTACACCCTTCTACATATTTTAATGCGAACCTTAAAACCTGAAACTTTATAAATTAAAGATAAAGTTTCAACTTCTTATGTAGCAGTGGAGTTTTCGTGTGCTCAGTTAAACACAGTATTATGAAGACGTAAAGAGGAGTTGAGGTAGAGCTCCTCATTCTTAGCCTCGGCACTAGATACAAATGAGTGGTCACCGTCAAGCCTGACCGCTTTATAGCAGAACTCAATGGATAGGAGAATATACAAGTACCACGTATGGGTCTCAGGGCTGGTCTGGATGCTATGGAAAAAAGAAAAGTCACTTGTCCCTGCCAGGAATTGAACCCATAGTCGCTATACCGACTGAGTAATCGGTCTCCAAACTTTCTTAAGTCGATAAAATTATTTCAATTCCAGTATACCTTTGCCAATCTTTTATTTTGGCAATACATTTCGTCATTGGAGTATTTCTCACTCCACTTTCCGATTTGCAACTCGGGAGGAGGAAGAATAAAAGGAAAGTTGTAGAAAGTTTCTTAACTTATATGGAAGAACACTAATAATAGAGAGACTGCAGGAAATTTTCCTCTCTCGTTTTCTACATTTTTCTTCTCTCCCGTATTGATAAGCGAAATGAGATTTCCCCGCAGCAGACTCAAGAAAGCACATAGCTATTTTGGACAGTAAAAGGCTTCATTGTGCCCTCAAAATGAAGTGGAAGGGTTAAGACAGGCCGTGGAGCTAACGAAGTTAGCGTTTAATTAAGCTTTTCCCTTGCCAAGTCTTGGAGCAATTGTTTTACAGCTGAAAGCCACCACAGGCAGCCTGATGGAGGCACACTCACTACCAAACAACACCAGTAAAACATTTACATAATTAAAATATCTATTTTCTTGAAGTTGAACACGAGTACAACTGCTGTAGTAGCACGGCTGACAGTCGCCTACAGTATGTATATAAACGCTATCAATAAATATAAATCAAAATTATATTGTTTCATGATCAAATTTTACATATAATTTCTAATATTCCAGATTCATGCTATATTAAATTGTCAGAAATGACATCAAAATTTCCAGATAGTCTTTATTCTTAAAATACTTAATATATTTCTTACAGAACTGGCGCTTGTGTTTATTATATATCTCCAAACACGTTTCAAAATATAAAATAAGATACTTTGTGCTGTGGAATTGGTAATAGACCTATAACAGCATGTACTAAAACTTTTTTGTTACTCATTTATACATGTTTTGAAGTGACAACAATTCCCATAATTCCAAGCTCGCTGCTAAATAAAATCTTTCAATCCGAATTTCTCCTGTAATCAACTTGCGGCAAAAATTAAATAATTTTTTCATTCTGAATTTCTGCAGAAAATTATTTCTCAGATACGGAAATATTTCGATTTGAATCTCGGTTGTTATCGGATTGAGGCTTTCTTTTTTCGTTTTCTGTGTTCCTACTACATAAATCCCGGGATAGCACTGCTAAAGTTACTGCGACCGCTCCCCCCTTCCAGAAACTATCAAGCTTACTCTTTTCTTTTATTGCTAGTGGGGTGGGACTAAGTCCCTTGCACTGCGGCCACTTCTGGCCTATTGTACCAGCCCCAGATGATAGGCGAGGGTGATTGTGGAGCAATTGGTGGAATGAAGATCGGCAGGGGAAACCGCAATACTCGGAGAAAACCTGCCCCAGCGCCACTTTGTCCACCACAAATCCCATTTGACCAGACCCGGGATCGAACCCGGCCCGCCGCGATGGGAAGCCAGCGACTAACCGCTTGAGCTGTGGCGCCGCACGCCTGGTCTTAGTCACCCGTATCATTACACGCTGTAATACTTACGGCCGGCGGAAGACCGTATAATGAAATCAACTAAACAAATTCCCATCGAAGTGTACTTTCGAACGAAGGAAGAAATTCGAACAAGTAGCCCTTTGTCTGTGGATCACACAGTATTTACATGGAGCGCGGAAATAAACTCCGCGCATTATTACTCTTCGTACTGGATGGAGTATCCCGTATGTAATGAATCAGGAGACATGTACAGATGTTATTGTGAGTAGATAAATGCCTGCCTCTGCTGGAAATTTTAACTCCGCTCACTCAGTTCACTGACCAAATTTTATCAACTTATTACAGCCTTTAAATTGTGTTTCAGTTCGCGCTACGTGTAGGCGAAATTTCGATGGATGAAGCTGAGAGGGGGGATGGTAGCTACTGAAACACACACATACACACACCCTCTCTCTATCTATCTATCTATCTATCTATCTATCTCTATCTCTCTCTCTCTCGACTGACTCGTAATGCCAGCTGGTTCTCGTTATATAGACTCAGTACGGACTGCACAGAAACCACCACTTCGCGCGTTTATTGCAGCGATCACGTGACGGCTAACGAGCCATTGCTTATCCTGTTTGCAGAGCGGTTCCCTAGCAACGCCTGTCTCTGCTGGTTTCACAGTTTTGGCTTTCAGCAGACATACCACAGTAGAAAGGTTATGAATTGAAAGACTAATAAAATAAGAGAAACTGAGAAATTCCGGCCACCCTTTTATTAGCTTACTAATTGTTTAGTACCTTATTCCGCTGTATAAAGGTTAATGTCCTGCTTGGGACTTGAGAAGGTCTGAGTTCAATCCTTGTCCCAACACTCGTTATTCTAACATTTGATACAATAAGATGTGGCTTTAGTGCATACAAAACTTAGAATACAATGCACAGATATAGCTCAAAGTCATTTCGCTGTAAAATCTTTATTATTGGTCACATACCCACTTTTATCTGAATCCATTTATTGGTTCAGGAAATGAAGACTGCAGACTAACTTACTAAATGGCTCATTGGCTAAATGGCCAAATTACTCGCTTTCTGATTACCAGAGGCTCTTTAGTCGATTCAGTAGTTCGCTCTCTTCTTGTCCAGCTGGCTGGCTGGCTGGCTACTGGGGTGGTCCAATGGTTGTTTTACTGTGTCGCTCATTGAATAATTTAGTAAGCGTCCCATTTCCTGATTTAATAAGTGGCTGACTCTCTGAGTGGATCACTAGATGGGGCCTTACTGACTCGTTGTCTGACTAGCTGACTGACTGACTGACTGACTGACTGACTAATTTGCTGGCTTGTTGTCTTTCTTAAGTCTAGCTGGATGACTGATTGGCTGATATGGCTTCTCGTTTACGCCTCTTCTTGTAAATATTGCACACTCCTTTCCATAACTTCCCCTACTCATTACGTTAGACTAAAGTTAGATGTATTTGAAGACTTGTACTTAATTCTCTTTTTATTTAATAAGCGCAAAATCGAAAGAAGTAACCACTCTTACATGACACTAAATTACATCACAGTACATTACATACCGGAACGTTATAAACAATGACATTCTGAGAGAAACATGACGCTCCACATAATATTACATTGGCGCAGAGTGGAATTGCTCTCCAGTTGGATTTCTTGTCATATTAGCTTTAATCCTCATTGCTCCGAAAGAAATCAAGAAAAGAAAAAACTTCTCCAATAAAGAAACTTTATACTGTGAAAGTTTTAATATCTTCCGAATGAGAGCAACGACTTTTTTATAGCTGTAAGAATGAGGCTGTACAACCTCACTTGATTCGACAGGCTATGTCCACTCGCGGTTCTGAACTTCATTCCGCAATCACAAGGTCTCCTACAACGAATGAGAGACAAGAGAAAATAATAAATGAGAATTGCAAGTGAACCTGAAATTACAAAAGCTTAATATAATTATACCTACAAACCAAGAAACAAATTTTACTAAAATTAACGCTAAAATGAAATCATAATTAGTAGTTTGCTCTGCTCCTTTTTCTGCTGAAAGATAGTCTCTCAAATACATATTCATTACTCTTATAGATGGTCCATTGACAGGATCACTGTGAGTAGTACGTTACGAAGGATGTGGAAACAAGATATCGCTAATAGTTTTAAGTAATTATCCGGCATTTATCTGGAGAAACTGGGGAAAGATATTAAAATCTTCGGTCGGGGAATTATGGATTAGGATTCAAATCTGGCACCTCGAGCATACGAATGTTTTATGTTTATTTAAGGATGCCGTGGTAATGCTATCCACAATATTCAGCAAAATGCTCTGAATTATGTAACCTTTACTTAGGACTCGGAAATTTGCGTATTATTTTATTTAGGTTAAGATTGGAGGATACAGTAAGGCCATAATGTTAGCTGTTTTTATAGAAAATCAGAATTTAGTTTCAATAACGCAATAAAGTTCTAAATCTTCCCAACGCTCCTTTCGAATTCGTTTGTTCGTTTTGTAATTCGTTCCTGCCTATTATTTTGTCTGAATCAGATGCTATAGGAATTACAGACGACGGTTCTATTCGACGTGAACATTGTTATTATCGTTTATTGTAATAAAGAAGACTTCGAGCGTTCTCTGTCTTTGCTACGTCATATATCAAACATCAACAGTTTGTGGTCCCTTGCGTAAGAGCAGCTTGTTTCTCCTCGAGAGAAACCCGCATCTGCCGCCGTGCTGCTGCCACGTCAGCAAAAGCCTCAAGCAGCTGCTGTAGTTCGAAAGTTTTATTTTCCTTCCACATTTTCCGGGACAGCGATCCTTATTTTGTGTGGAAATGTCAGTTAGCTGCGAGAATTCCTTATTCCTTAACTTCATTCTCAGTTTGTTGACGTCAGTTGATATTTTCCTTCATTCTTCTCTTATTGTTCCTTCTCTACTTCTTCAGGTCCTGGCTTTCTCTCTGCTTCCTTTATCCGTATTTCGTTATTTCCTTCATTCTACCTTTCCTCTTACGTTCTTTTATCCTACGTTCTCTCCTTTATTTTCATTTTTCTTCTTCTATTGATTTGTCTTTCTTCTACTCTTTCTATCCTTCATTCTCTATTTCCTCATTGCTTCGTACCTGTTACCATTCTTTTCCTTTCTGGACGAGGAATCTACATGTAACCGGTTTCCAACACACGGTTAGGTCTATATCTTTGACGCAGAATTTCAATTGCACGTACAGGGCACGTAATATCTGTTTCGTGTCTTGCACATAACAATTATAACAACAATGTATTTTAAATTTCTCACGGATATCTTCATTTTATTGGAGTAGTTAAGCCATAAAAAGCAACTTCAAACAAAATTAATGCTTGTCCAGATATTTTACTTTTGAACTAGACCCATAAATAAGAATAAACTATGCTATTTTAAGTATGGAAACTTCGAATTCAGAGCATCGCTACAAAAGTGCGTATGCAGGCCACTAGTCATGCAGGTTCACAGCGGCAGTCCCTCATTTCTCCATACAGTCATGCAGTGCGAATAATATGTGGCATATTTCACAAAGTTTCTGTTTCAAATACAATTTCGAATTTAGAATCACAGCCGAAATACAAGGGAGAGTCAGTACATAAGTCGCAATTGTATATAAAACGTAAAACATGTGATATTCGAAGCTAGAAAAAAAACATTTATTTATCGACATATCCTCCACCGACATTGAAACATTTGTCTCATCGCTTTGCCAGTACGTTGAAACCCGCAGCATAGATGTCTTTTGTCTGTTGTCTCAGTCACTTCCGCAACTCATCAGCGAAACGTTTGAAAGCAAAGTGATTTTAGTGGACCAAACATGTAAGTCACTAGTGACCAAGTCCAGGCTGTAAGGCGGATGTCAAAAAAGTTCCCACCGCAGCTCTTGAATTCCCTCCTGGGTTGCTCAGGCTGTATGGGGTCTGGCATTGTCAATATGAAGCAGTACTCTTTTGCCAGTTTTCCTGGATGTTTTCTGCAAATTTACATCCCGAAGTTTCGACAGAACTTCATGGTGTGTTGCAGAATTCACATTTTCACCGCGCTTCTGAAAATGGGCTTAGAGTACTCCCTGAGAATGTAGAACACGGTAAGCATAAACATCCCAGATCATGGCCTACGAGTAACCTTAAACTCTTTGGTTGAATGTGGACTGGGATGTTTCAATTGCATTGAAGCACTCTTTGATTCGGGTTTGTAGAGATGCACTCAGGATTCTCCCCCAGTAACAATTCTGTTAACAATATTTTCTCCTTCATCTGCATACCGTAAGAGATGTTGCAATGGCAGTCCCATTCTGTTCATTTTTTCTCGATCCTTCAGTTCTCTGGCCACCCCCGTGTGTACACTTTCCGAAACTGGAAACGATCATGCATTATGCTGTATGCTAAAACATGGTAACACCCTAGTGCAGTTGCTACACTGCCTATTGTTATCCTCCTGTTAGTCTGAATCAACTCTTCCACCCGCTGCACAGTTACTTCTGTCGCAATTTAAACTGGGCGACCTCTTCGGGCATCATCTGCAACTTTCGAACGTACTTGAGAGAATTTCTCGACCCAGTTGTGAACCGCTTTACGCTACAAACACTTCCGACCTAAACAGGGAACATTTCTTTATGAATAACAATTTCATCGAGTCCTTTTGCCCACAGAAAACGCAAAACAGAACGCTGCTCTTCGGTAGTATATCCTCAAGCACGATCATCGTTTTGACTACTGAAACCACTGAACATAAGCATGCGCGTCTACTACCTAGAATGTCATGAGACTGGGCTGTGCTGCTACCTAGTGATACACATAGAAAATCTATTAAATCCATAACAGCTGTTTCACTTTCCTTTGTGACCTATTTAGCGACTCTCCCGCTTGCTTGTTAAATAATTTGAATGCAGGTGCCGGCCTGAGAGCTAGACTGTAGAAACAAAAATGCCCATCCTGACACGAAGGTTTCATATAAAGAAACTCATAATAAAATGTAGTGTCGGCACATTTCAAATTCTTGAAAATAAGAGACAAATATTCACATAAACGTCTATAATCATACAGGGCGCTCTTTTATATAAGTAACGTGCTTATTTTTCCTGAATACAAGAAATTGTTTGCAAGATCTAGGAATGGGTTCGAGGCAACATTAATATATATATTAGAGTAATCGACTTTAAGACTTGAACTAGATTCAACTGGCTAAATATAGAGTCTGGTGGAGGGCTCTTGCGCACGCCGTAAAAACCGTCGAGTTCCGTAAAAGGCGACGACTTTCTTGATTAGCTGAACGACCATTAGTTTCTCAAGATCGACTCTGCTTCTTGGAGTTAGTTAATTAGGATCCTTATATAACCGTGCTTTTGGGCAGTGGTTTATTCTCTTCACAAGAAGCATTGCATTAGAGACCCTGACCGCACCATTTAACTGCGGTCGAGTGTTGCCATAGCAACCACTTCCCCTTCGCCTCACGTAATAACCGTACTCTCGTGGACATCATTATAATTTACTAGAGGGTCTTCACTTTTCGTTTTCAAAGGATATACTGCAGGAAGTCAACACAGCAGGGGCACAATTCGATTCGTTGGTTGTTTTGCTGGAATTGCAGCAGATGATGCAGCCTACGACAAGGATAAAAAATTATTGCGTGTAACTTATCAGGATGCATACAGCTTGGCAGGGTATCCTGTCATATTTTGCTCTAGACGTCTCTGTTGTCAGCTCTGATAATGAGATGTTTTTTACTCGTCTGGGAGGAAAGTCTGGCCAGACTTATTACTATAGAAAGCTTTGCTGGATGTGAAGGTGTATGCAGAGAGAAGAGCATAATGGAAAATTCCACGGACTCTTCATCTCACACTACACGGCGTCACACTGGGGCCACTAAAATAGGAATAGTAAGATGTGCTTACAATTTCCATATGTGTTCTTTCGGACTCCATACCCCTCTCTGTTCTTTATGTGCATTTATTGTACAGACAGATCTGTTGTTCACAGAGGTAATAAAATGTATGTACTACATCATGCCGGTCTCAGTGGCCGCGGTCTAAAGCATGAACTGCCTTCACTCGCTCGGACGCTGGGATGGTGGGTTCGGATCCCGCTTAAGCCATGGATGTCTGTGTGCATTTATTCTGTGCCTGTGTTGTTCCGTGTGTAAGTAGCGGCCTTGCGACGGGCTGATCCCTCGTCCAAGAAATCCTACTGACTTTGCATAGGATTAAGAAACTGAAAACTGTCAAGGCCCAACAAAATACTGTAGAACCACAGATACGAGTAGATCGATGTACTACACTACAACAAACATCATTCATTTGCATTTTTAACAAAAACAACACTTAGTTCATTCAGGAATAAATTATTGGAAATTTGACTAAAGTAATGTTGTGAAACCACAAATTTTTCACCTCCTTCTTTATCATAACTTCATCTCTGTCTATGTTTTATCACAAATTTTGTTGAACTTCTTTATCCCATTCTATCCTTGACACAGCCTGGCCTCGGGTATTTGTATAGTTGTAGTTATCCTGACACGGGTTGTCCAGTGATTTGGTTTAGCTCTTCCTAGGGGACCCAACACAGCAAGTATCTCTCCCCCTCAACTGAAGACGGAAGCAAATACATTTTCCGAAACGTTGTGTTCTCTAGTTTTTTAGAGTACCGAACGGAAGCTACAATTCAAAACCCCAGTAATTCTGAGTCCTATGTACATTTACCATCGCCAGAACCCTTTATGATCTGATTGAGAGATTATCAACTTCCAAAGGTGATTTCTCAATTGCGTCGATTATACAGTATAATTATGTTCTTTATCATCGACACTTTCATATTCTTTAATCTGCCTCGTATTGCAGTTACTTCTTTCCCTAATCATTTCACACCGTATACACTTCCACCCTGCCTCCCTTCTTGGGTCTTAATACACAAAGTTCCTTCGAGCTCCACCATGACTATAATATGTAATTCCTTTCATGCATCATATATTAAATAATCTGCAGATGTCATAAATAAATTGGTAACTTGAAATTGCTGTATAAATATTTCAACTTTTGTAAACTACAGAACAGAGTAACACAGCTTTCTCCTAACCCACATTCACAGTTTCTGCTCACCCCCCCCCCTCCAAAGGAAGGCTCTCTTCACAGGATTCCTGGGTGGTTTGTTGTAGAGCAGGCTGCAATTACTTTGGGTTGTATGAAGCAGCAAAGGGTAATTTCCCTTGCAACATGCTGAAGGCTGTCACTTTATACTTTGTTAGACAAAAAAAGGTAAATCTATCCCTGTAACAGAGCGTGCAGACCCATAGAGTTGTGAGACATTGAGGCTCCCTCATTTTCTAGACCACCTGCTCACAGATGGCGGTGAGGTCGTCAGTTTTACTCTCCGTCCGGTCGTTCTTGACCCCCAGGAAGATTCCTGATACTCATTTCTGTTAATGTGTTCGCCCTTTGCACGTCCTTAAAATTCAGTCATTTCACAAGAATGTCCAAGAGTTGAATCATAATCTTGAACACTCGTAAATATTATAATTATGAGAAGAACAAAAACTGAACATTCGAATATAAAGATCAACATGATATTTTGTTGTTGTTTTTTTTTCATTTCGTGCATCCTATTGTATTATTATATACAATTCTTTATTAGAGTCCGTCGCAACACAACAATACAATGGTCAGGGCTAAAATTAGCTTAGCTACATGTTTCGGCTATTAAAGCCATCATCAGGTAAACACACGATTACCATATCCACACACTACTGAACTGCAATTGTGAGAGTGAAGCTGGATACTGCTAATTATTACATTATAAAATACATGGTATAAAAATACAATGAACTATACAATTTGTTATAAAACGAAAGTTATGACGTAAAATAAGGTTAAAAAAAGTCATGTGATATTCCGTATCATCAAGTCAGTTGTTGCAATCTTGTTATACTCCCGCGGACATAATGGTATATTCTAGATTTGTATACATGTAATGAACTTCTTGGAGGCCGGTGGTATAGATATAGCACTATTTGACATTTATTGTTTAGCCGGTGCCTCGTCTTACCATATATTTTATCCGTTCTGTGGGGAATATAGATTGCAATCTATATACATATATAAGATATATACAAAAGAGAGGCCCGTCCTCTCGTCCGAGGGGGCACCCCACAAAAACAAAACCGTAACTGTCAAATATCTGGTCGTGAACCCCAGATGGGGCTAGACACCAAGACTTACTTACTGACTGACTGACTGACTGACCGTCAGTCGCAATGTGACAATGTATATAATATGTCCGTATAAGTATTACATGTATTACGATTGCAACTACCAACTTCTAAGTACCATAGCATATACAATTTTAACTATACTTTGACTGTGTAACTGGTCAATTAAGATTTCAACTTTTATCGTAATTTATATTTGTATTCACTCATATCGCTAAGATAGGGAGCAGTGGAGGGCTCTTGTGAACACGGTTTGATGCAGCGGGAATGTGTTTACCGAGTAGTCGTGGCCAAGCAATGAATGGCTATTCTGAATTCACTACTCCAGCTTCCGAGCGTCATGTCATAATGTGGAACTTTATATTTATTTCCATCATTGACTTGTGTTTCAAAATCTGCTTTACGCTTCCCACAACAACATAACTATGTTGGTCACCAATATTAGTCCATAAAAGTTAAAGGTAAAGTTGCCCTTGTTCTTAACTAATGAAGCACTACGTCATGAATGCGTATGGGGGAGTGGATGTATAGATCCACATGTTCTTCACCTCGGCACTAGCTGGAAGTGAGTGGTCAGCTTCAGGCCCCAGCTGCTTTACCTCCAGGAAAAGTGCCCCGGTACCCACTGGATAGGAAGTTGTGTGGGCCCCAGAGTCGGTCTGGAAGACGTAGACATTAGCTCCTAGTAAATAAATATATAGGGTCTGGAGTATGAGTCCTCAACAGCTGATAGCTTGGGTTACCATGGGAACTAGCTTACAAAAGAGGAGAATCGCCTGTGAATATGGCAGTTATCGCTGCGATGGCGAGTGCTAAGTTGGTGAAGGGATCACTAACTTCGCCTGCGACCTACCCCACCAGGACTGGAAGTCCGATGACCCACGAGCCGGCAAGCCCCGCGCCGACGATCCTTCCATCCACCCACCCATCCATCCATGACTATGGCTCTACAGCCCTTTGTTGGGCCCCGGCCGCCCCCCTCAGTCTCTCTATCCTCTACACAGTCGGCAGGACTCCCCGGCTGGGTAACCAGCCTGTCGCAAGGCCGCCACCAGCGGGACCTGAACCCACGACCCCAGCGCCCGAGCGGGAGAAGACAGCCCACGCCCCAGACCGCGTGGCCACGGTGATCGGCTTTAACTTCCATACATTTCACATAATTTCATAAAATCTATAGGTTAATTCTATTTAGGGAAATAATCATGTATTCTGAGAATCATACGAAACATTGACTGTCTTGGCTTAGAAGACTAAGTGAACACAGAGTTATGCTACAGAGGAACAATTGGATTTAAAGGACAAAACTCCGTGGTTTGAGTCCACAAGTGAACTAAACCGTCCGAAGGACCACCGCTTGTCGGCGAAGTTAATGCCAACTTTAGCGGATAGAAGTGTGGCGTGGTCAACGCAACGAATCCCCACGGTCGTTATTTTCGGTTTTATATAGACCGCTATTTCCTTAAAATAGCTCCACAATTATCCTCACGAGGCTTAGTGGATCCCTTTCCAGTCCCACTACTTCTCAAAAAATTTGGTAGCGCCGGGAATCGGACCCGGGACCTCAGGAACTCTGACCACTAGACCACAGAGGCGGTCCGTTTAAAGGATAAACTGAACTAAATTAGAGCATGACATATTTATACACAGCAGTTTGAATTTTTGTGTATTTACTATTACTGATTCAAACATGTAGAAAAAGTAAAGCTGATGTGAAACACGGACTTCTGATAAGTCACTTAAACTTCGAAATATGCTGATATGACACCCACAATATGCAGTCTCGAAGTCAGAATATCCTCAGGGAACATGTGCCATCATTCAGGGTCATTTTATCATCATGCCTGCTATATAAAAAGCTAAAAATTAAAAGAAAAAACTACAGTTTCACGTGCGGCTGTCATGAGTGTGAAACCTGGTCTGTTACACTAAGGAAGGAAACATGGTTTGACGATATCTGAGAAAAGGGTGCTGAGGGGGTTAGTTATACTTAAGAGAGAGGAAGTGACGAGAGGTTGGAAAATAATGCATAAGAAGGAGCTTCAGAATTCATTATCTCCAATAAATACCGTACTATTAGGATGATCACATCAAAGAGGATGAGATGAGAGGGTCATGTAGCATTCATGGAAAAAATGAGAAATGCGTAGAAAATTTTAGCTCGAAGGCCTGAATGGAAGCCGTAAATGTAAGTATAATACTCAAATATATTGTCACGATTTGAGGGTGTGTGACTATAGACGGGACATAGATCCCTGGATGGATTTATTAACCACTTGTATACGCCACTCGGAACTACACTTTACAGATCACTGACACACAGAGACTAGTGCCCTCAGTCTATTTCAGCCTCCACTAGCCGTTTTCTGGCAACAGATTTAACACAGTGGTGATTCCTCAGGTTCTAGCGCTCAGGTCCTCTTGTCACAGCCGTCCGTGCAGGGCTCTACTCAATTGCCAACCCTCAGCTGACTGGGTCCCAGGCTGGCGGCCACGTCACATAACCTTTCTAGTGTTCTCT
Organism: Cryptotermes secundus; assembly: GCF_002891405.2. Lineage (NCBI taxonomy): Eukaryota > Metazoa > Arthropoda > Insecta > Blattodea > Kalotermitidae > Cryptotermes > Cryptotermes secundus. The sequence continues at coordinate 975,761 of NW_019725842.1, read as the reverse complement.
CCAAAGGCTGACTTTAAACTGAACTGCTGAGAACTAAACTCTCTCACCAACAATCTACTTCACGTCACTTCACTGAACCGAACTGCAGCTTGGCTGGTGTCCTAGTTATATAACATCGGAATGGACATAAGAAAACACTGCCTCCAAAAATCCTTCTATTGTTGACATGGGCGGTTGCCTAGCAATAGACTGGATATCGTTTCCGCAAGGAAGTGTCTACCGACCGTTACTTAAAAACATATGTTTCTTTATCCGCGTATTGCATAGGAACGGATGTACTGTTTATCCGTTTCGAGGTCTCTGCCCAGCAACGGGCCTATACGCCACAATCTTAAAGAAACAGAACTTGATAGTGTGGATTTGATTCTCATGACTCACGATACAGAGCGGAGATGAGCTACTGTGAATATGGAAATGAGCCTACTTGGTTCTATATATACATGTCGGCCGCGAGATCATTAGCTTCTCTAAACGCATTCCACTCTGCAGGATTAGTATTCGATTACAGTTTAAATTCAGACAGCTATTTCAGCGGGTTGGGCAACATATGTAGCGATCCCATCATTTTCTCCACACTTCAAAAACACCGTGGAAGTCATTTCCCTTAATGCTGTCAAGTGTCGCTTGCGGTTCCCTGTGGATGTCAGACACTGTTTCAAAACGTCGTCCCTTCAGATTCATTTTAATTTGGGAAGCAAGGCGAAATCACAGGGGTTAATTCCGGAGATATAGGAGGATGGGGAACAATAACCATGTTGTTGTTAGTCACACACTGTGGTTTTCAGGGATATGTAGGCGGGCGCATTCTCGCGATGAAGGAGCCAGTTATGGTTTCATCAGAGTTCCGGTCTTTTCGTCGCACATTTCCTCTCAAGCGTCTCAAAACGTCACGGTAAAAGTCAGCATAGTGTCAGGAGGATGAAATTCACAGTTAGCATTCCCCTTCGCGTGGTAAAAAAAGGAGCATAATCTTTGTTGAACTCCGGACCTGCCGCGTCTTTTTTGCTCTTGGTGACTGTGGACTCTTTCACTGTGACGATTTTTACTTTGTTTCTGGATCATAACCGTACCAGTAAATCCAACTTTCGTCACCCGTTATGATCCTAGAGATGAGAGTAAAAGTTGGATCCTCGTTAGCCTTCTCTCGTAGCTCAAGACACGCGTTTACGCGCCGCTGCGTTTGATCATTTGTCAAGAGTCGAGGACAAAAACTTCGCGGCAATGCGGTGCATGTTCAGATTTTCTGTTAAGATCTCCTGGCAAACTACATAACTGATCCCAGCAGTGTCTGTGAGCTCATGGATTGTTCGGCAACGATCTTCGTGGATGAGTTCTCGAATTTCTTCAACATTTTTTGTTGTTTTTGCTGGTGCTTGGTCGTCCTGAACTTTCGTCTTTTTCAACTGACACTCGACCGGCCTTGAAACGTGAATGCCATTCAGAACTCGCTGTCTGGCTTAAAGAATGTTCTCCAAAAGCCTCACGAAGCATTTCAAGGGTTTCGGTAGCGGATGTACCAGGCTTCACGCAAAAGTTGATGCAGACACGTTGCTCGATTTTGCCATCCATCGCAGACAAAACGAAACACGAAGGCGAAAAATCACTCGCATATAAATAATGCACGTTCACAGAGCGGTGTCACGTGGCAGACTGATGTAATAGGCTTGAGGAAGTGTGACCTTGACCTCTCATCTTCTTTCACCGAGGCAGTTAAGCAAAAACAGTCCTTTAACTTTCCGATATGAACCTGAACATTTTAAAATTCTCGTAACTCTCTGACTTTCCAAAGCTCAAACGGACACGGCGATGATGATAATGTTTGCGTAAAGTATACACATCCTGACATCGAAGTCCGTGCCATTGGATTCATTCCCCATTTAAACCTCCGTTGTCAAATTTTTAATTAAACGAACTCAAACACAGGACCTTATTAATATTTTCGTTCATGAGATAAAATTTGCGGTGTTAAGATCTCTCATTGGTATCGTCTGCTAGATGAATGCTGTGAGCTCTGTGAGCATATGAGTGCATATATCTTCATTCTGTGTCTATCCTCAATGTTCCCCTATTCAATCAAAATTCCCTCATTCCTCCACTGCCTTTCAGTACCATATTTCCATCCGATCTGCATACATATTAGCGCTTTGGGGATGAAAACCAAGCTCTACGCGGTTCCACGTTTTCCAACTGTTCAGCTGCCCTCCCTTCTCCAGCTCCCCTCTACCGGTCTGTGATCCATAGTCTCTGCAGTGTCTACATGCATCCCTTCTCTATCCAACTTCAAACTGTAAAACGGTTTCCCTTGCCCCTGTCTGTCGACAAACCCACTGATTTTATATCCTGCATTAAACCACTTTATCTCTGATGCATATTAATTACAATTATACTGCTGCAGAGGGCAACAGAGATGTGGTCAGTGTGACAGGGCATGCAAGATAACATTTATCCTAAACATGGCGTCAGTGTTATGGCGATCATTTCTCTTTTCTCGTGATGCTGCACTGTTCGTGATCGTGACAATGTTTAACTGAATATGTTAGGCAAAACAAAGGGTAGTTCTGCTTTGCAACAATTTCGTTTACCCGTCTCTGGGCACTTGTACTTAGGCCTTTGAGGTTAATTTATTTTACTGTAAAATATATATTCATGTTTCGCCGCCAGAATACAAGACAGAATAATAATAAATCCTTCGAAAATGTCGCAAGTTTACAACAGGCTTTCATTATGTAGAAGTGATCCTCGGAAATTCTCCAGACAGTGAAGTGTTTAGAGAATATAAAATTATGTGTAATCTATATATAAATTTACACATGAAACACTAATTAAGGGATTACAATTAGAAATATGACGAGTTCACTGAAGAGGTAATGCTTGTATGCTGCAAGTCTTGTTTGGAATCTTGGCAAGACACCAGAGGTTTCCGTGGTTTTCATGAAATTATAAGCGTAAAAATTATAAAATGCCCCTCCTTAAAATAGCCTACATTACGCCACTGCAGGTAATTGACCCATACTTTATTTAGAAATATAACACCGTTTCACGAAAGAAGAATATAAAATACGCGTATACAACAAACCGTCCGTCATGCGCCAAGAATCCCAAATCCTATTTTGAATGCAAACGATTTCGAATGCCAGCCTGGGCCCGCTAGTCTGGCTTATGTTTCCCTCAGTCATTCCAAACAAATTCTAATGTACGAGTAGTACTGCTTGCTTTATACGAAATCTTTCCCTATCCATCGTTCTTAATCTCTCTACTACGTACACGGTGTTTCCAGGATCCGTTAGGACTCTTTTTTCTTTTTAATTTTGCCCTGCAATTCCATCTGTTGCCAAGTTGTGGCGGTAAGATTCTTGAAGTTTCAGCTGTGGCTGTCTATAATTTCAAAGCGCAAGCATCGCTGCATCATATGTTCTGACCTTGAATGTAACAGTACTGTTCTGACGCTCGTCGGAAAATGGCTGTTGACCAGAGAGCCAACATCAAATTTTGTTTGAAGTTAGACCAAACAGCCAGAGAAGCGTACAAAATGATGAAAAGTGTGTACGGTAGTGATTGTTTGAGTCACTCGAACATTTTTTTATGGTATGCTGTATTTCGTGACGGCAGGGAGGATATTGAAGACGCTCCACGTGTATCAAAGCCGAGAACAAGTCGCACTGAAGAAAATGTGAAAAAAAGTGACCGAAATCCTTGCATCAGACAGATGTGTTTCTGCAAGACTCATCGAGGAGCTTTTGAGAATACTAAAAAGTACTGTGAATCAAATTTTGACTGAGGATTTGGGCAAACTGAAGGTCTGTGCGCGGTTTGTACGGCACGCGACGAAAAACATGCCAGAGTGGAACACTGCAAAGACATGTTACGGTCGGCCCAAAGTGATACAAAATTTACAAAATCGGTTGTTACTGGTGACAAGACATGGTGTTTTCAATATAAGCCTCTCACAAAGCGGCACAGTGCAGCGTGGTTGAACTCAAAAAAGCCGAAATCAAAGAAAGTGCGCATGCAAAAGCGTCGAGTAAAGAGACTGCTAACCGTTTTCTTCGATTCCAAAGGAATCATTCAGACGGAATTTCTGCCAGAAGGTCAAACAGTGAATTCTGATTACTATGTCGGAGTCCTCAATCGTTTGTGGGCGATAATTCTTCGAATTTGATCTGAATATCGAGAGCAAGTTTCCTCGTCGCTCCTACACGACAATGTCCCACCCCACAGATCGAACATCGTGCGCAATTTTTTGGCCAGAAAAGGGATCACAGTCCTTGGTCATCCTCCGTATTCGCCAGATTTGGCTCCGAAAACTTTTCAATCGAATCAAGCTATGTACTGATTCAGAAGGAGACTATTTTGAATAAAAAGAGTGAAATTTTGAAAATAATGCACGTCTTGTATTTTTAATGAACACAGTCCTAACAGAACCTGGACACGCTCTGTAGGAGGAAATGCTTCATGACATCAGCAGCTGGTAAAATATCATAAAATAGCCAGGAAATCCAAAGAGACTTCCGGAAATACTACTGGAATTAGTATTATGCATACAACCCCTTTATATTTATTCACTTTTCTTCACATTTGATGCAGTCATCCCCTTCACCATGGTGACGAGGTGCCCACGTAATACAAACAAGAATGCAAAGATGTGTTCCATACTTGAAGTTCACTATTTTTGGTCCATTTCCTTGTTTTGATAAGCAAAACCAAGCTTATGAGACCACCTTGCTGTCTATGTGTCTATCTGTATGTCTTTTTATCCCCCTTCCAATACATGAAACCCGGAACGAACGTGCGTCTATATCTTTACCCCCCATCGTTGCCAGGAAACGGCTAAATAAACACGATCCCGAAGCAAAACATACACAAGAAACGATATAACAAATGTTGGACGTTTCGTTTTTTGTATTGTCCGTGTCGTGTGAAAGAAAGTAAACTATTATTCCTTCCCAGAAAACAATTTCTTCAGATCCAAGCCTCATTGTTCACCGCGTTATCCAGAATAAATCTTGTGCTGCTTGGCATATTGTCCTGGCAGTATGAGAGTTCGAACTCAGAACCAACTGACATAATATTATGTATATTATACACATGTGTTCTTCCACTATGGCAGAATCGTCAGGTCATGAGTCCCATGGGATTGGGAACCAAGAATGACTGCGCTGGTGAGGGCCAACAAGAATATAACCGAATGACTCATATTTCTTCCCAAAACTTCTTGTTTTCTTATTTTGTACACGCCATTGTTTTACCGAGTAAGTTGACTCAAGCGGTAATATTTCCGGATTTTATTTTGGAGGTGCCCAGTTTGAATAACGGCCGTGCTACCTACTATCCTAACTGAAGTCTTTCCTGATTTTTCTCAGTCTCTCCTTATAAAAGCCGAAATAATGCTTTAAATTATGCCACGATGCTTCCGTTTACATCCACTTAAAGTCATTATTCTCTCTCATCCTCTCATTCAACTCTGTATAATTTGACTTAAGAGAGCGCCGCTAATTTACTGCAAATAAACAAATTAAGTTCACTGGTATTAATATTAATTTATTTTAGACACCGGTAGAGTTTTCACAAAGCGACTGCACACTGCAGAGAGCCAGAACTAACTTTCATAGTATTTAGTTACATATCAATATCGACATGCTCATGTTTCAGTTAGAAATATACTTTATGTCATGTCCGCTTTGTTGTACCATGAGATATTTTTATTAAAATCATGAAAATTCGAATTGAGCGCTATATAAAGTGTTGAATCGTCACGAACCAAAATTAAATACGACCGACAAATTTTAATGTACACCAACCAACATCATATTTTATCATAATCCTTCTAGCAGTTTCAGAGGTAACACGTGACAACGGATGGCCGTAACATCCCCTGTACACGTTCATTTTCCTGTATTCTGTGCAATAAAACTATAATACTCGTAACTAAAATAATTATAGTGGGTTTTGTTACAAAGTGTACAAGCGTTGAATCAACTGTGTTCCTGTACAGTCATGTGTATAATAATGTAACGTGTCTGGAATCCAGAAGTCACTTCTGGAGACAAGTGTTCCCTATTAGTGTAAAAGCCCGGAGTGATGACCATAGATATTGTGTAGGGTTTGTAAAGTGTGTAACCCCGCAAGAGTGTGATAATTGATTGTAGTTACGACTTGTAGGTTGTTAAATAAACCAGTTAACAATCTGAACGGCGTCTTCAGGAGCAAAACACGTTACAATATGACAAAAGAAAAATTATTATAATAGGAGTTCGGTTATATGTCGTTATATGGCGATAATTTTGAAATCTGAAGGAGTTAAAAATAGCTTCATTAAAAAACCGATCCGTAACTAAGTAGGCGAAGTCCATCCAGATGTACACACATTTCCAGCCCTAGATGCAATGCTTATTACGTTCACTGTACACACAAACATGTAACCTCTTTCATTCCTTTAGTCTCGCATTCATTAGAGACCGGGTCTTACTCCTAGGCAAATTGTGCCTGGAATTTTACATACACGAAGGAAAATTAGTTTTTTGCACGTAGCTGCCCCTACTTCCTATGTAACCGTTGCTGGTCACAGCGAGAATGGCCTTTGGCTGTCTTCTAATATTCGTTTCATTTTTCGTGAGGAGAAACAAAATGCACTGTATCATTTTAGCTTCTCGTTGTTGTCAGTGCTTTAAGGTGCTTTATTTAAAGTTGACAGCCTTTCCAGTTATCCTCAAGACGCACGTACTCATCTGAATATCACATTGTTGAGTCCGCTTTTAATTCGGAAGGTTTTAATTTAGATTCGAGGTCATGACGCAGCCTAATTACCTAAAATTTTCTTAGCTTTCCCCAATTTCTACCTACAACTGCTGAAATAACAGAAGTACATGTGAAATGTTAGTTGGCTTAATTAAGAACCCTATCATGAAGATGCATGGGAAGTGTAAGTGCAGAATCAAGCTTTCTTAATATTGTGCCGTGCTGCCTGAGAGCCGGACTATAAGACATCCATCACTACGCAACGGAAAATGAGAAAGCATGCTACCTAGGAAACCGTTTGAAGAACATGAGAACATAACACTGGATTTCCACCATTACAAAGCGGCTAGAAATATCTAGGCAACGAATTATTTGAGGCAATAAAAATATATTCCCGCGGCAACAAGAGATTCGTTTGCATAGCAGCGGGTGAAACTAAACCTTTCGACAAGGTTTTCCCTATTCAGCTCGAGTGCAGGATGTAACAGTCCACCTTCGACAAGAGACCAGTAGAGTTTGTATCCGACGAGAGCTAAGGATAGGTGAGGACAATTGAGCTCCGAGCAGAGCAGAAGACACTTCACCGAGATAAGCGGTGCGAGTGTGTATAACAGTTGAGGAGGAAACGTCTGAACGTATTATAAGTGCGAATATTATATTGGTGAGTGTAAAGAGTGATTGTCCAATAAATATTCTTCCAAATCCGAGACCCACACAATTTCTTGTCGCGTTGCCTAGGAAACACGCGTCAGTATCATACCTATGTAAATGATTGTGGTCAGGTTCAGCAACCGGTAGCTTAACCCCTGAGGAAACAGCTCCCGGTACTCACTGGATAGGATGCTGGATAATTCCCAGATCCAGTCTGAACCTGCGGAGAAGAGAGGAAAGTTTTAACCCTGCTGGGATTAGAATGGCAATTTCGTGATCGTCCAGCCTGTAACCTAGTAGCCATACCAACTGAGCTATCGCTGATGCAAGTGTTGCAATAATTCTTCAAATAGTAGGATTATTTTTCTCAGGTCTCTCTTTCCGGCTTAAAATTTAACAGATACATTTCTTGTAGACAAAATTTTTACACGCTAATGTATGACATTCTCACAAGAAAACTTCATTTTTAATGGATATGAGAGGAACATAATAATTTTCGTTCGTCAAGCTTTCTCTTATAGTTTAGGAGACAAAAAATCTCTCAAGCATATTCTTCGGCACCTTCTTCGTGAATGGTATCAAAAATTCTGCAATTTCCTTTAATGAAACAGGCTTCGTTAACAAAGAAGTTCTGTTTCCTGCCATTTAATTTTCTTTAATTATTCACAAGCTAATATCTACAAAATTCGAACCTTTCCATGAATTTCATTGTTTACCCTTAAACATGATTTTTTGGATATCAACAATTGGTTTGCATATGTGAATTAAGTTTAATATCTTAATTCCACTTTGGGACCAGAATTTTGTGAAATACATTTCGGTGGCTGTAGAGAGATGTATCCAGCCCACAGCCTCACAGAATTTGTTTACAATATTGCCTGTTAGTTGTGAAGCAGATCACAAGTTCTCGGTTTGCGAGAATTCATGGCCTACTTTACAGTCTTTTTGGAGACATTAAAGAATACAAGTGTTTCACAGAGGATAGCCGGCAATCTGGTTATCTTGCGAATACAAACTACTACATCAATCATATTGGTCATATGCATTTCAATTTTAATCTTGTTATACTTTTATGGTAGAGGATTATGAAATCGACAACGAGCACTGCATATACGCCAGTCATTCTTTGTATGAAGTGATTCTAAATTACTGTTGGAATTTCCGTGGTCTATAATACTTAAAACGGAAAAACATAAAATAAAACTGCTGAAGGAATATGAAAGCGTAACTCAAAAAGTGTTATTTCTTAAATCAATACTACAGAATGCTAAACAACTTCAAGATGCGCGTCTATATTGGCACGTAAATTTTCAAATTTATAGGCCACGGAATGCCCGACAATAATGTAGAATTACTATATCCTTCGTCCAATTAATGGGGTTCCATTACGAATTAGTTACAATGAATATTCAGAATCTGTCTTCAGTCTCCAGTGACGTTTCCAGACAGATTACTGTACTCATCTAAGATATTATCTCTACAGTCACCTGCAGTTCCCCGGACGTCTCTAGGGAAAGGCTTCTCGTATGATCTTAGACACGGACGATACTCTGTAGTTCAGAAATCGCACTGTAATAACAGAGAGTTATCTCTGGCCCAAGGGGAGACTCTTTGCTGCCAATTAACCACTAGGATTATCCTCTCTTTGTGCATGCGAGCGGTCCAATTATGCGTTCTTTGCTTAGATAACATAGCAAGCGGACAGAACCGTTGAACAAGAGGTAATCCACTGTACGTATAGTATTTACCAGCGACATCCTATTCCTACCCCTTTGCCTCGTTACAAACTCACTCCATCCCCCTGCTGCACTCATACAGTAGGCATCCCCCTTTTCTATAATAATGAACGATATTATTCTATTGTGTTATAGCAAGGCTCTAGTATTTAATGTCTTTATCGGGAATGTCTGCATATAATTGCGTAGCCATATTACGGCAGGAATTTTCCCGTACTCACCCATTTCTATACATCCTCCCCATACAAATTGTAATTGCTTTCTTTGTGTTTCGTTTTGTTCTTCGTCCCTGGATAAAAAAAAAACTACGTATTCAAATGAGACAACGGGGGTTACGCAGTCAGTACTCAATTTGTATAATATGTGTGCTTCGCCGAATTACAAAACATGGTTGCTCTTTCATAGAATTATGTTTGTTTCAGTTTTCTCAAAATATGAATTATCTAAATTGTTGATAAATGAAAATCAGTCTGGGCAAAATTGTATTATATACAACTGCTTTCAGTGAAAACTCAATCAAACCTCAGCTATTTCAATTCCTGTAATAATTACTGTCATAAACATGAAAGAGCAAAATCCCTATAATTTATAGATCAAAGGGAGTTGGTCAGAAATTTGTAGAGACATTTTGCTCTGTAGGTTAATAATGTCTAAAGCATTGTTTGTTTTGTCTCAGTTCCCGAATTTCAACCTAAGCTACTTTCCAAGGTACAAAAATGGAGTACTCTAGGCTTGCTGAGTCATCGTGTCCGTCTGTCTGTAGATAATAACTTTCAAGCCAACAAATAGAATTGTATACTATTTTTAATTTTCTACAGTTGTGACCATTGAGGTTGTACGAATTTCAGTAGTGCGAGCGACATTTTATTTCAGTGTCTCTTTAAGCTAATTCAGTACCCGGACCTCTTATTCAGTTCCGTAATCGCTTTTCACAGACGGTAGGACTCCTTGGACGGGCGATCAGCCTGTCGCAAGGCCGCTACCTAAACACAGGACAACACAAACACAGAATAAACGCATACACACCAAATATCCATGCCTTGAGTGGGATTCGAACCCACGATCCCAGCTTCCGAGCGAACGAAGACAGTTCATGCCCCAGACAGCGCGGTCACTGTAACCGGCTGGAAGCGACATCTGCACCGTTTAATAATATAACACTGATATTTTCTGAAACAATATAACGTCGAAGAATAATGCGAATCCTCTCGTACTGTGATTTTTGTGTACAATAAATATTAACAAAATCGGAGTTGCTGATAATCTGTTATCGGCTGTTTGAAGGCTGTAAATATTGAAAATGTTGATGTGAAATTTTATATGAAGATAAATCATAAACAAAATAGAAATTCTATATAAAATATTTTTTAATGTTCCCAAACGCATGCATTGCGACGATGCGAAAATTTTAGATTATATCTGACAGTCGACAGACATATGACGAGATATAAATATTACTGGAGATACTGTTCGAACCAGACCAATAATTTGCATACTTGTTAAGACACAGGGGCACTTCTATAATTCCCTTTCATTCTTACAGGATTTTCTTTTTCCTTGACACTACAGCCCCAGTGGGTATAGGCCTATCTCTATGAACTTTCTTACAAGATTAAAAACGTAAAATTAAAGTTGCCCCTATGCTTAATTAATTAAATCCCACCCCACGAAGACTTATCAGGGAGTGAAGGTGTAGCTCCATTATTTTTTACCTCAGTGGGAGTCAGTGATAAGCTTCGCGCTCTGGCCGCTTCATTTCCAGGGAAAGAGACCCGGTGCCCATTGTATAGGAGGTTGGGTGGGCCCCAGAGTCGGTCTTGGTGCTGTGAAGACGACAAGAATTTCTTGCCCCTACCGGTAATCGAAGCTCGGCCGTCCAGCCGGTAGCCCCTCGCTATATAGACTGAGCTACCCCGGCGCATCAAAAATAAAAAGGAATTTGAAAGACCTTCTCTCTCGTAATTAAAATTTTATTATCAATCTCCGCATAGGGACCCTAGTTTCATCCTTGTTTCAACTGCAGGAACAGTTCTCTGCTAATCCATTAATTTTCATCAAGGCAGTTGGTTCGTCTTATTAACGGTAGCTTGAATGTCTCTCTCCTAATCTACATTCTTGTATTTATTCACTAAAGCATTAAGCTTCAGCATACAAGGATACTTAACATTTTCCTTGTTACGCTCTTTCTGCTGTGAAGTTGCGTCGTGTCGCTACTTACAGTAATTACGTAACAGAGAGTAAGAGAAACGGCTAGTTTCATGATGCAGGTCTCCATTGTTCCGCGGGCAGGCAACAAATGTTATTCCACCATTTGACTCTGAGTCCGACTAATCTGGAAGATATATTCATGCCATTTTAGCATTATCCTCCCACCTTTACTTAGGTTTCTTACTTAGTTAATGACGGTTTTGGATTAATGTATTTAGTGTATTTCGCATTTTTTTCACCTGAGTCCTACATAAACTGCTACCCCCTTCCTTTCCTTCTTAACTGATTTGCCGGCTCTGACACGGCCGTGGGGATCCGTTGCGCTGACCACGTGACACCCTCCATCCACTAAAGTTGGAACTAACTTCGCCGACAAGCGGCGATCACTCGGTCGGTATAGTTCGCTCGCTTAATACGGGCCACAGAGTTTTTGTTTTTGTTGACAGAAGATCCACCTCGTCTCGGATTCATATTACGGAGATAAGTTAGGCAACCGGAAGCTAGTCCACCTCTCAAGAAATACAACACTTTCTTCTGCTGATAAATTGTTTATTAATTATCGATGTAAGCTTTACAAACTTATTCGAGCAAGCAGTACGTAATTTTCCTTTTTAATATTATTAACAAATCTGTTATGTTCCTAGATCGGTGTTAGTATTAATTTAGACAAGTATGTGGAACGTAACCGAATTACGTCCGACTCGAACGAAGTGCAGATACGAAGTCTTTGAAGACAAGTATCTTGCAGGGGCGTCGCTTCATCCTCCCAGGCAAGAATTCATCTCCAATTGGCTGACTTTAACTAGACAAAGTCATTACGAAATCAACATAAGCCAATCACGTAATGACTCTTGAGAACATAACAGTTCCCAAAGATAAAACTCGGACACCACACGTGGAACCAATTACAATTTATACTTTGTCGTTCAGATACGCTCTTCCAAAGGCAACTGCATATGCCAGAAGACAAAATTCATGTCTTTAGTAAATATACACGCTTGCTTCCTTGGTGACATGCCACTTCCGGTCACTCAAACTGGATGTAAATGAAGGCAGTTGTCTTCCGTTCAGAAACAGAAAACATGTCATAGCTCGCCAATAAATCAACCCCCGCTTAAGAAATTCCTAAATACGACAAAAACGCCCATGGAAAAATGTAGCAGGGTTGAAATCTCACACCGCCCTTCCGATCTTCCATAAGTTGATCACCCTAATAGTACAGGACGATTATAAAGGATCTGGATGTGTATTTTTCAGAAGGTTACAGATACATACATGAAAAAAAATTGAAAACAGCATGGAAGCTCGTAAAGATCATCTAGAGATATTACATGTGATCTCCATTAGTTACTCTGAAAATAAGCCGCGCCATAGCTCAAGAGGTTAGTCGCTGGCTTCCCACCGTGGCGGCCCGGATTATATCCCGGGTCTGGGCAAGTGGGATTTATGGTGGACAAAGTGGCGCTGGGGCAGGTTTTCTCCGCGTACTTCGGTTTCACCTGCCAATCTTCATTCCACCAATTGCTCCACAATCACCCTCACCCATCATCTTGGGCTGGTACAATAGGCCAAAAATGGCTGCAGTATAAGTGACTTAGTTCCACCCCACTAGCAATTTAAAAAAAAAGTAATTAATTACTCTGAAAATATGGACGCAATATTTTAGTTCTTCCCATGTACGCTGTAACTGTAACTCGTCGGTGCTGGCTGTGGTCTCTGAAATTCGCCATCGTAGCTCTCGAAGGGGCTGTAGCTTCGATGTTGGTGTATCTCTACACGTAGCAGTCGCATGGACTAAGGCCAGAGGACTGTACTTTTGCGCTCGAGACGCCATTTGTCTTTGAACTTGATCGCAGCGCCATTCGCCGCTGATATTTTACAGTCAGCGTTTCCAAGGAGAACTCAATACGTTTGCTCCTTTCAAGTTGTGTAATATTTGTATCCGTAACAGTTTCGAAAATACGCTAATCTCTTATCACCGAAATAAATGTAACAGCTCTGTATTTGGAGCAGAGTATAAGTTTTGAAATCCTTATTGTGTTCTAGTGTTGGGTTGGTGTGTGACTGCGGACTATCTCGTGATTTTGGTGGTTCCTAACTTAGGGATGGATGAACACGCCATGGCAGCCATGTTCGATGACGTTTGAAGCCATTTGACTATCACTTCATAGGTTCTTATGCTTAACACATTGGGGTGGTGTTTTGATTTAGTGTCCTCTGACGTCATGTTAGCTATAAGGTGATGAACAGGTCGTAATGAAATGAAGGGCTGTCATTCGCAGATGCAGCGAACACGCTCATTTGAGGAATGTAATAAAGTAGCACGCGATAAATACACCATGTGCACGAATCTATTTTTAATTCTCTATCACTACAACAGTAAAGTCTGAAATTAAACTTACACTATTCTCGCGGTCAGAGGGATAATTTCACGATTACCTGTAGATCACCATACCTTATATCGCGTTCAAATCTATCAAAACTCAATGCAATCTCCATATAACTTTCTTTCAGCTTTACAAGCTGCAACGCTTACCTGGGAGCAAAACTGCGGCGATAATTTCCATATTGACGAAGGAGCTTTTAGCTCTGCATCCGGGTGATGATCTTCTATCTCCACTGACCTCAGTCACTGTTAGGATGCTAATCTTATGAATCTGTCTCTCAAGCGTCTCTACATCCGCCAATCGCCTCCAAGATCTTGACTACCACGTGATGTACGTCTTTACGCTCTTTCCTCTGTTTAAACATTTGTTCATTAAAAGCTAAGACTTATTTACTATATTACAGATTAAAATTCATTCACTACAGTGTTATTTCCTCCAAGCTTCTGTTTTATTATCTCTCTTTCATCCAGTACCGTATACCCAAACACTTTCGATACTTCTTCCAGCATGGGAGACCAAGTTTCAATCAGGCATGAACAAAACGGAAGGATTAAAGATGCTGAACTGAAATATAGCAAGCATTCTCCGAATGCAATCTTTTCTTTAAGAGGATGGGCAAAATACAACTCAAAAAAAACAAGCCAGAATTGGAGTATGATATCAAATAAACTCCGTGCCTTTAGTTAGCAAACAAACTATACAGACAGAGCGACCGCCGCTTGTCGTCGAAGTTAGTGCCAGCTTTAGCGGACAGAGGATGTCGCGTGGTCAATGCAACGAATCCCCCACGGCCATTATTTTCGGTTTTCTAGACCAGAGCCGCTACTTTTCCATTCAAGTAGCTTCTCAGTTATCCTCACGAGGCTGACTGTACCCCGTTTCAGACCCACTACTTCGCAAAAAATCTGGTAGCGCCGGGAATCAAACCCGGGACCCCTGGATCTGTATCCAGGAACTGTAACCACTAGACCACAGAGGCGGTTTGATTGAATTTGTAGTAAACATATTTATGTATTTCATTGATGTTGATGTTGATTTATTGCAGACATATAGCTACTGTTTAATTAATTATTCATCAAAGTGAAAAATTAATAATATAAACGGTGAAGTTCCTAATTAAATCGATATAATGTAGAGGTTTCTTGCACATTATGAAAAACCACTGTTCAGAAAAAGGTTGCAAGATTGTATGATTAGAGCACAATGTGAATTTTGGGTTATTCTGTAAGGATGCGGACCGGAACTAATTTTCTCGAAAAATTGTTGTCTTTTGAGTGGTTTGGGAGAAGAAACGTCCAGAAGGAAGAAAAACCGGCCCTCCTCATTGTGCGTTAAATTGTAACAGTTTCTGCAATGAACAGATAGAGAGCCCGGAAGCTATCATGCTTACAAAACTGCATCTCCTGTCAACTTCTCATATCACGTATTGAATTTTCCCAATTCCGGAAGGTGAGACTGGCGAAGACTATTACCAAGGCTGGAGGAACTGAGCTTTAAAATTAGAGGACCTTCATGTTTCGTTTGTTAATGCTTATGTAATCACCTCTTCGGTGACGCCATCATACCGTCAGGCTGGTTTGTAGATATTTGAGAGACACTGCAATATTCAGCTTCATTATGAAGTGACCGGAAGCAGACTAGTCCTTTTGAAAACGTCAGGTGTCATGAAATTTCGTAACACTCTAAATCCCCTTCCCCCGGTTATGCAGATGGGATTATGTTCTGCATTAGCCCCTAGACAGGTGAAGCATGATGAACCACAGAAAATATCAGTCCCTCAGAACCAAGCATATTCGGGAAATCAGGGAAAATTGATGTGAGCGAAATGTTTTAATCGACTCAGTTTTCTCTTTTGGAATGTTTATACGACCCATTTCCGTGCGGCATTTATTTAAACACTTTAATCTTAAACTTTTCCTTTACAGAGGTGATATATTACGTTGCCGACAACGTGACTTCTAAGAGCCGTTATCCATTTCAATAAGGAGATTCGAGAAGCGCACAATGAAGTGTTTTATTGCTCCATTTCTAAATATCGCTATATTGCCAAAGTAATCTTTATAAACAAAGTGCTACAGCATACATTTTTCATGTTGTTCGAGTGTCTCTCAACTTAGTAGGAAGTACGTGCTTTCTGTTTTATGAGCACCCCGATTCAGGCATAAATCTCGAAGAACGCCTATGAGACCAGCTGAATATTTCAGGGGTCCAGAATGAACAGCAATAAAAAACTAAAAAGGGAAGTGTGCTAGGATTTTGATCATGTAATTATTCAAACTCTAAAAGAAACTGACAATATAAAATCTCCCGACTTTGTCGCATACTCTTCAGCAGCATAAAATTATAATTTTAATGCCGCTGAATATATTTCTATCTTGAGCTATTTACATTTAAGAATGATCAGGTAAGAGAGAGCTGGAGAACATTACATAATGAGGCTGTTCATAATTTGCACTCTTCTCTAATGTTATTGCGGTTATTAAATCAGCAATGCATGGCTCATGGGCAAAATGAGAAATGTATAGAAAATTTTGGTCGGGAAATCTGAACGGAAAACACTACTTTGGAGACGTAGGCGTATATTTGAAGGTAATATTGAAACATATCCTAGTGAAATATGGTGTAAGTTAACTGAATTGAGTTTGCTTAGTTGGCGAGGTTTCGTGAACTCAATAATGAACCTTGGAATTACTAGAAATTAGAATGTAATTTCTTGACCAGCTGAACGTCTATCAACTACTCAAGAAGTTTCCGTGGACCTTCTTCAGAGTTGAGGTTTTGAATAGAAATTTAGACCGGACTTTCTCAAAAATTTGTCTTCAAATACTGTTGTTCGGAGCTCTAAATTATTACGCCAATATTTCATGCTTACGAGTACTTGTCTCGTTCGTAAAATAAGGACAGGAAACAACTCTGTAGAAGAGCGTTCGTCCTGATAATCGCTATAATGTTCCAACATTTTCGGCCTTATGCAGAACCGGAAGGTTCATATTTGTGCTCACGAGAGCCACTTCAGTCCAGTCAAATACGTCACGCCTCATTTCTTTAAAGTTTCTTTGATAGTATCCTATTTACACTTGACTCTTCTAAGTGTCTCATCCTCTCAGGTACCCCTTCCAAAATATTCGCATCTCTTTCAAGAATGCTACAGGTTTTCCCATTATTGAGTGCATTAGCATATTTATTCATCGTACAAGTAACACTGGTATACAATTCCGTGATGGATCTGAAAAATATTATTTCATGTTCTTCTTTGTGCAATATGTGACTTTTTAACTGTAATGCCGTTGCCAAAATTGAATCGTGTCAGAACTCCGCCTTAGAAAGAAACATTAGACTGTAATGCCGTTGCCTAAATTGAATCGTGTCAGAACTCCGCCTTAGAAAGAAACATTAGATGTAATGCCGTTGCCTAAACTGAATCGTGTCAGAACTCCGCCTTAGAAAGAAACATTAGACACTGCTGATACCCACGCCCCCATCATTAAAAGGAGAGGAAGGACAAGAAATCTGCGTTCAAAGAATTCTGGTCCTACAAATCTTGTGTTTTCATGTTATGCTTTAGTAATATACGCTCTTAATACTCGTACTATAGGAAACTGCAATTTAGCTCACTGGATAGCGCTCCGGCCCTGCTCGTAATACGTCATAATATTGAAGACTCTTCCAGCTATAATTTTCTACATCATTTCAATTGTAAATACAGGTTACAATGCGTTAACGTTGTTTCTGTTATTCAACTTTTGGAAAGAGCATACTATTTAAAACACTGTAAGTTAAATTTTTAATTTATAATCTAAATTTTCGTAACATTGCCAAATTTGTAATTGTTAATCCATAAGCACTGTTTAATATTACAGTGAATATAGTCACGATTTAGAAGTATGGATTGATGAATGAATTTCTTGACCACTTATATACACAACTCGGAGCTACAAGTAATTACAGCGCCATCGCTAATCTCCACATTTCACAAATCACCACAGCACACGCTAAGCTTTTCCAGTCTGCTATGCCTTCACCAGCCGTTGCCTGGCAACGGCTTCTAACAATAAAGATTCTTCAGCATCATGCGTTCGTGTTCTTTCTTCACAGCCTCCAGTATAGAACTTCCTAATAACTGACTTTGTCCCTTGTTTATAACAGCCCGGCACGGACCACGTACAAACACCCCGTTTCCAAGAGTAACTCTACTGTTGCGTGCGTATTAGTTGTCGCAGTAACGTGTTTACCATGCAGCTGCCCAGAAAAGGTCGTTGTTCACAGATGCACCGCTTAGCAAAGCGTCTACATACCACAATATTTTCAAATTTGTATTTTCTATTACAGGACATATAATTTTAAACTTGGGGATTGAGGAAGTAGATATCTGTCTCGCTGAAACGATCGCTCTCTTACTCTCTCGCTGGTAACTGTCATCAGCAAGACGCCTGTCTCGAACTTTGGCTATCACGTATTCTGTATCCGATTAGCGAAGTGGTATCAGCTCAGCGTTTCTAAACTCTTACAATTTCTCCCATATTTAAAATGATAAATGCTCTAATGCAAAATAAAAATCTGTAAATATTCACTACAATACTTAATTTTTACGAATAATTACAATCTATCTTCATATAAAATTTATATTCTGGCTCTAGTGACCCATGAATAACTGCTGTAAAATTTAATGCTATTTTAAAATAGTCCATTAAGGGAGGAACATAGACTGTGGGTGTTTGAGAACAGGGTGTTGAGGAGAATATTTGGACTGAAGAGGGATGAAGTGACAGGAGCTTGGAGAATACAGCATAATGAGGAGCTTCATAACTTCTACTCTTCTCCAAGTATAATTAGAATGATCAAGTCAAGGAGGATGAAGTGGGTAGGGCATGTAGCACGAATGGGGGAGACGAGGAATGCGTATAGGATATTGGTGGGAAAGCCAGAAGGAAAGAGACAGGGCAAAATCACCATCACAGTAGAAGCTCAGAATGTCTCCTTTGTGCTCTTAAACAAACTTCAAATCTCTTGAAAAGAATGACTGACACTCGTTTGAGTTCAATGACCTCAACAGACGCAATTGTTTCAGAGATGTTATTCCAAAATTCATCCAGGGTGTAGGGATTATTTGAATGAACTTTGTTTTCTGGGTTTCCCCACAGATAAAAAAGACCTTGCAGGCCAGTCTCCAACTCATCAGTCTCTAAAATATGGGTCCTACACATCAATGTTCTGATCAAGGAGTACTTCAAAAGTCTGTCTCAGATTACTACTGCTCTGAGCACTGATATACCCACCCAGATGAAAATGAGCTTCATCAGTATAAAATGCAAGTTTCTGATCAAGCAGACCATCTAATACAGCACCCTCCCCCTAAACACAAAATTTGTTTATTCTCACATAATCACCATCACCAATTACTTGAACCTGTCTCATTTTAAATGGCCATAGATGTAACTTTCTGGTAACTCTCCATGCCATTGTGGTCAAAAATTGTGCTCTTCAGCTGATCATGTCAGGGATTTGTGAGGTGAATGTTCTAATCTGGTTCCAGTTTTGTCTAGATTTTCCTCAGTCAGCACAGCATTCTGTCTAGGATATTTCTTTATTAAGAAATGCATTTTCTTCACCAATTCCAAAATAATTGATAAAGTTGGGACCTGAATAGTAGTATACTTATGTATACCTTCTTTTACACAACTTATGATTATATTTTCACATGTGTATTGAACAGAAAGACTTGCTGTTCAAGAGTATATTTTGCCATTTAAATTCCATAAATATACAAAACTTATGTCTGAATGTCTTACATGAACAGAAAGAGGAGGAAGACCAACATGTTTTACAGTCAGCCATTCAGAGCTACAGTCATGCCATGCCATGACTGTGTATCTAACAGTCTCTTTCCCATCCATGTATTGCATAAAGTACATTCAGTGACCGATACTATATTCTGCTCACCAAGGGAGCCTGATCTGGCCATCTGTGAAAGGCATTATTTCTTCTGCACTGCCATGAGTGGAACATGACTGATACTCAATTACATCGATGGCACTTCTAGGAAACTGAAAGTATGTCTACTAAAGGATGCTGTCATAAATATAACCTGTTTCTGTCAGTGGGAGCCCCTCATCAAATACATCTGGTGGCCTTGTTGTGTTAAGTACAACAAAGAAGTTCCATATCACCTGTATAATCATTTGCTTAATTAACAATCATGTGTGACCTGCCTGTGTGCCAAACATGGGCAAATATAAGTTATATGGCTGGGTTAAAAAATTATGGTTATAAATTACATGGATTTCAGTTGAAATTAACATTTCTCCTCAAAATCATACAACCATAATTCTGCTAACCTTAGTCTGATATGTAAAATAAAAGTATATCTGCACATTTTATGAACACTTCTACATAAATTCCTTGTTAAAATATGTGTAAATTACATGAAAAAATACAGCGGTTATTTCTGATTTAAGGTACACTCTTTCTCATGGTAACAGGTCAAAAATAAGTGAAAATTGTAAGGAAAATTTCAAGTTAAAAAAAGTCTATAGTCATGTGCTAATGACTAAACACAGAGTTTGGACTGGTAATTCAATTTATTTACTTGCTTCAAATTGAAAGTACTGTTCCACTATTCCAGCTTTCATGTCACAGTATATACATTTTTACTTAATACTACATATATTTATAAATACGTTTTTTTTTTTTCTCTTTTTTCTTCCATTATTTATTTATTGGGGCATGCGGTAGCATAGTGGTTGAGGCATCATGCTACAAGTCAGAAGGTCGCGGGTTCAAGTCCCGATGAGATCATTGGATTTTTTTTCAGTTGAGCTAATCCTTCCAACTGCACTATGGCCCTGGGGTTCACTCAGCCTCTAACAGAAATGAGTACCAGGAGTTAAATAAATAATTTTCCTGGGGAGTAAAGTGCAGCTGGCGCATAAGGCTTACAATCTTACCGCCATTTTTGAGCCAATTGTCTAGATACTGTGCGACCCTCAACGTCTCACAACCCTATGGGCCTTCACGGCCTGTTACAAGATAGCTTTTTACTTACTTACTTACTTATGTATTCCTTCCCTCCTTCCCCACCCTTAATTAATTCCTCTATTAAGGGAGAAGGCAGCAACACAAATGCAAACATGACAATTTCAGGATGGCTATGACTTTTAATTATAGAATTACCTACAGGAATACTGGGTACATCAAGTTTGCCATTTGAGATATATATTACATATATATTACAGCACATAATGTATATTATATTATGTATAGTACAATTTAAAAAGTTAAAATTGTAATAATCCATATTTACAACTCTTCTCACAGAAGTAGTGCAGATGTCAAAAAATTTTAAAAACCATATTATTGGCAGTGTCAGCTCAGAAGGGTAAGGAGGTAGTTTTCCATCACTGCTTGAGCTGTAACATAAAATAAAATACAGTTATTAAATAAATCTGAGGTTCTCAAGGTGGTGATGAATGTTATTTAAGTCAATGCACCCCATTTCTTCAGGACTAACACTGTTATTCCCAAGTTAAAATATGGCTGTCACCCATATAAAAGCAGGGAATTTAAAATTCCTTACTCCCTGATTGCAGACTGTTACCCACAAATTGAAATATAGTTGCCACCAGAACATCCTAGTCGCAAATTTACTTTATGAAAAGACATTTCTGAGAACATCAATAAAGTATGATATGACCTTCATGTAGAATAAAGATTATGCTAAACCAGCATGAACCAAAATACCACTTCTCTGACAAAGTCTTTGGTGGACACAAAATTCCAGATTTTATGTAATCTGTTCATTTATTTTTAGTTTTAATGTTCAAAAACAGGAGCACACAGTCTCCACAACATGCATTAAATTTATGCAAAAATATGATTTGTCTATATCCATACTTCCATTTAATTAATATCAGGACAAAAGCAGCATCAAAGTATAAAGCTCTGAGGTCTATAATGCACGGAGCTTCTAGTAAGATGTACTGTAAGCTTTACGCCAGTGAAAACGATTTTCATGGCATGTGTTTGTGGGTTTTAAGGCACATCAGTGTCAATAGCCATATGTACTGCCACTCTGTTCCTTTGCCACTGACAATTTCTGAGCAGATGGCATTACTGCACACTGCTCACATATCAGTGACACTACTACAAATTCTAACAGTGAAAATAACAGAAAGCAATAAGGGCTGCAATGTACAGAGACAATATCTTTGAACTTAAAGAAGCAACCACAAATTTAACTGAAACTGTTTCTCACAATGAATTAGCATGTCTTACAAATAACATGTCTGCAAACATGTTGAGGCCACTTCCAATAATTACACAAAGAAATATATTTCAGAACATGCTGTCTACAGTAATGCATAACAGATTCAAACCAATCCCAGTGCAAGGGTTGCTTAATATACACCGCTTTTATCTAATTTAATCAGAGCTGTTTACAATAGCAGTAGGTGCATAATGGCCTTCAGACTCACCCTATAAGAGCAAAGAGAATATAAGGCCTAAACTTAGGGAAAAGCAGGCATACAAGTCCATTCTGAGTGCTCTTTATCAACTTATCAAGACTGAGCTATTAGCTGAACAGTACCTAGTTTGCTTCCTCTTTTTATAGCAATGCCAAATGCTGAGTCACCATTGAGGTTTACCATCGTAACATCAGCTCCACGTATAAGCAATTCATTGGTACAGTGGGGATGATCACCATGAGCTGCATACATAAGTGCAGTATTACCAATCTGCAAAGAGAAGACAATGAAAGTAAACTGATTAATTAGTAGTCTCACCTGGTGGACAACTATATCAAGGAAGGAGAAAACAAATCTGTGTGAAAACTAGTGCCTCACCTCATCTGCATGGTTTACAGCAGCACCTTCTGTAAGTAACAGCCTCACAACTTCATGATGACCACCAGCTGCTGCCAAAAGAAGTGGTGTCTCTCCTTCCTGGCCTTCAAATTCTAGCTGAGCTCCCCGTTTTAGTAAAAGTTGCACTGTAGGAAGCTGCCCATATGAACTAGCCCACATAAGTGCAGTGAGACCATTGCTGTCTTTGACATCAACATCATATTCTGTTAAATGAAGACATAACAGACAGAAGAAAGCATGAGGGAAATATAATGCATGTTATAGCTCCCATTATCATTAATATCAACATCATTTTCTGTGCAAAATGGAAACAGCACATCACACTAACCGGGAGAAAGTAGGAAGCAAAAGGGAATTATGGCAACAGTGTGTCTCTCAGTAACATTAAGTTAACACGAAAATATGTCAAGATACTACTAACTGAGGAGTTAATAACAAATTTTAGTACTTCATTAATTCTGCATTGCAGGAGCAGTTTCCTTTTAGTTTTGATTCAGTGTTTTGTTAGTTTTTTTGGCCAAAGAATTACTGCAGACTAATATTTCAGGAACCATGATTTAACATGTTTCCACGGATGAAAATGTCAGAACAGGCGAAAATTCTTTGGGAACACCAACTCAGAACATTTTCTTGAGATCAAAAGATTACAGCAGATAAAGACATCTACAGAACATTGATGTAACTTTGGGTTAAAAGAAATTTAATATATATTTCTAGATGAGAAGATTACTGCAAATAAAACATATTTGGAAGATCACAACAAAGTTACACAACATGTGGCATGATATCAGCAGAGATGACGCAGCAATGTTATGTTACAGTGTAAACTTTCACTGACTACATGGAACAGTCCTTCCTGTGAATATAATGGTTGGTCAACTTGTCAAGAAATTCCCTACCCATTATGAAACCTTAAAGTTCATTATCACATTCACAAGAACTCACCAATAAACCTATCTTGAGCCACGTGACTCTGGTCCACACTCTCACATTCTAAATCTTGACGATCAATTTTAATATTTCCCTGCCATTTACACTTCAGTCTCCAAAATAGTGTCTTCCTGTGGGATATTCTGACAAAAAAAAAAGTGTCATTTTCCAACCCTTCCATATATTCCCAAGGTAGATTTGTTGTGGAAACTTAAAATCACTGAACCACAGATCTCTGGATGTGATTCTATAGACATGTTTCTATGGGGTTATACTAAAATGCATGTTCATATCCCATCCTTACAAGTGGGCTTTATAGCCTGTACAGTTTTTGTTAAGTGTTTGTCCATTCCACTTCAAACATTAGTGTATGGTGCTATCAGCCCAGTTTCTTTCAAGTTATTCAAATTTTAAATGAAATTTCATAATGTTTAATATATTCTAAGGGGCAGAGCCCTTTTGATCTTATTGCATTCTACTATGTGAGGTGAAGCACTGCACTAATTAAATGAGAAATGTTTACAAAAGTATCAGACAAGCTTCTATACGGATGTTATCAGAATTACCAATGAAGCTGATATCTGGAATCTTTGTAGTTATAAACAATTATTTATTATTCTTATTTTCGTTAATATAAATTTGTAAGACTATTAATCTGTAGAAAACAAATTGCTGGAAGTATATAAGTACTAAATAAGTACAATATTTCCATACCTTGATCAATATCAAGTGCAGTAATCTCTCCTTGACCAGCACGATGGTGCAGGCTGACATCAGTTTGCTCTGGCGCAGATGTTGCAGTGGGAATGTTTCCACGTTGTAAATTTGTTAGTACCATGGTGGGCTACACATATCAGAACATCCAAATGCAAAAACATTTTGATGACATCATAAAGATTAAATATAACCAACAAGTAGCACACACATCATGGAACACAATAACATGACTCCTCTGCACGGGACACGTTTATACAGACTGATTATCTCATAACTACCTACCATGGAATTACATCCTTCTTAAGAAGCCAGCAGCTATTCAGCCATCCATACAATTCCAAGCATCTTTTGGAACCTTCATTACCATATGCACAACGGCCTGCCATGTTTCTCTATCCTGGGCAAGATGGATCTAGTCCACACCTTCAGCCTACGTCTCTGAGACACATTTTAATACTATCCTCCCATATATGTCTAGATCTTCCTAGTGGTCTCCTTCCTTCATATTTTCCTTTCAAAATTGTTTATGCATTCTCCCCTCCTATACATACTGTATGTGTTCTAATTTTGTAGTATATCTTATATACACATGGTAGGTTTTGTAGTTGCAGTGATGTGTAGGGGTGTCATATGCTCAATTTATTGTTGTGCGTTTATATGCATTGTTATGTTGGCTACTTGCTGATTTAGCAAGCTAGTGGTGTGACAGGTTCTGTATCCAATGGCTTTGACCTTGTATGGATGTGCTGGAACGTGCAATAAATACAATACAATAGCACAGGCCCTGCCCAGCTCACCCTCCCTGACTTGATCATACTAATATCTGCTGAGAAGTTAAGTTATGGAGCTCCTCATCATGAAATTTTCTCCAGCCTCCTATTAACTCATACCTCTTTTATGTCCAAATATTCTTGTCAGCACTCTGTTCTTATACATACATCTACATTCTTTCCTTAATATCTGAGACCATGTGTAATCTTATTATAAAATCTACTGTAGGATACTAAGAAGAGTAATAAGAGAAGTGAAGAGATTACATTATAATTGACTAATTGTATCAGCTGAGGACAGGATAAAAACAACACGGAGCAAAGATACCTAAATCATATCAACTGAATAATGTAAAAGTAAATATTGATGAAGGAGCCCATAGATTCAATAAATATTTTTCATCAATAACAGAAAATCTCAATATAAAGAAAACTAACTCACACGTGGCAATGAAATATTTGTATACTTATTGTCCAAATGGTTTCCCTGCTTTGAACTTTAATTTAGTCACTGAAGACGAGATAAGTAGTGCGATTAGTAAGCTCAAATCCAAAAACTCTTCAGGATTTGATGGTATACCTAACAAATTAATAAAACTGTGTAGACAACAAATAAGTAAACCCTTAGTTTTTTTATAACTTATAACTCAATAACAATGGATATCCTGAAAGACTCGAATATGCAGTGATTAATCCAATACATAAAAAAGGAGACAAAACTATAAGTTACTCTCTTTGGTTGGATTTAATAGCGGCTGTACTAATCAATTTAACACTGACAATTCTAGTCAGTTATGGCTGAGAATTGACTTAACAAGTATGTATTTTTCTAAATGGGAAAATTGTACTGACAACTTGTGCTCTTTGTATGAGGCTCTATTTACCTTATATATATTTTAATATGTTATATCTTAAATGTTATGTTATATTTAATATTGTATATTATATTTATTGCATGCGATCTTTTATGTAAAACTTTGTATGTGACAAAATTTTATATCCAGCCCTACTGGGNTTTCCACGAATAATTACATATTGTGAATGTTGAGCTGTGCCAGTGTTTTCATGGTTTGTTATAAGTGCCTCTGAAGATGGTTCCTTGGAACCGAAACATGTAAGGCAGATGAGATAATTAAGTGATCAAAATATATATTGTTGCACTTGACGGAAAATCTATTGACAATTAGTGATTGATAGTGTAACGGACCAAAATGAGATAAATAAAAAAAAAGTAAGTTAGTTTCACACCCACAGAGGCAAAATAAGTTTTGTATATATTAATCTTGATGTTTTTAGGCAGCAGGCAAGAAGATAGAAAACTCTGAATTGAACAACAGCAAACCATCCCCCAAATGTAATGTGCTCTTGATTTCCTCAAGAATGACATTCTGATTTGTTACTGTCATTCCAAAATGTCTAAACTCTGCACCTGTTCAAAGGATACTTTATCTATCTTTATATCATGATACTATCCTGAATTTTGGTGATAAGATACGGGTGTATACTTAGTTTCCTCTGTTTACTTCTAGACATCTATTACAGACTGTCTTCTTCTTTATGGTATTTATGTCATGCCCAAGTAAATTAACATCATCAACACAAACCAGAAGTTGATGCATACCATTCGATTTCAGTCCTACCTGGTTCTCTTGGACCTTCATGATGGCATATTCTAAAGCAAAGTATAGAAGGAAACTGACTTCCTCCTAGATCATTTAACGATTCTGTTTCTGCTGTAAAAGTTATACAGCATCAAACAAGATGCAAAGGTGATGAGTGGTGAGCTGGGGGCATAGGAAAGGATTTGGAATGAGGCAGCTGTAGCACACTTGAAGGTATTATTACAACACCTACTTACAAACAGAGAAAGCTCAGTCAGCACAATGGTAACCT
Source organism: Cryptotermes secundus (assembly GCF_002891405.2). NCBI lineage: Eukaryota > Metazoa > Arthropoda > Insecta > Blattodea > Kalotermitidae > Cryptotermes > Cryptotermes secundus. The sequence goes on along the minus strand of NW_019725842.1, from coordinate 948,873 downwards.
AAATACAATTCCACACCATCATTCAGTCATTAACTGCTTCCCTGATAGATTTTTACAGATAACTGGTCACTTCCCCCATCCCAAAAAAAAATATATTTTTTTTTTATTTTAATTTTGGAAAACCCAAAAGTTCTTTATATGCATTTTCATGTAAAATGTTCAATTACATTGTCTTCATCCCTTCACTGCCCCTGAGCTACATTCCTGCCTCACCTCTACCAAAGAATGCCACACTAAAGGAAATTAATGAAAACTGAGATGAGTGACTGAAGTCCAAAAGCTGGGTTTACAGCATGCCCTTATCCCAGCTATAAATTTCTTCAGTGTAATGTATTATGCCCAACCCGTACTGAGCAGCAGAATATCTTTCTGGGGTATACTGGGTGTCCCAGGGTGAGTGTTATGGTCCAAAACAATGGAGACAATGTATATAAACACAGTTACAAAAATGCTTCTGTAATAAACTAGCACCATTTGAACATGTTCCTGTTGACAGCAGGATAATAGAAGTTTGGTTACAAAAGTAACTGATGCTAGGGCCACTTTTGAACCAAACTAGAGTTGAAAGTAGAAAATGTAAAAGACTTCTTGTCTCATCACTACCACCTTGCCCATTCAGTAATCGCACATATGATCATCATGTTTACAGTGATAATGAGTTGACTACATATGCTATCATATAACACCAAGTATTCAGTTCCAGTGAACTGTATGAATACTGTCACTTGCTTTGTGAATCTGTGCTTAGAATAATAGACTTCACATTCTGAGAATACACTGTTACACATTTAATTCTCAGTGAAGCCCACAGTACTTGTACACCAGCTGTAAGGTTGTATGCAGAGAGGTATCCTCAAAGCAGACTTCCAAACCCACACAAATTTCGTGCCACTGATCATCACAGCAAGGAAACCGTACTGTTCACCCTTCTACAGCAGACAACAGAAGAGAGAGACATGCAGAAAAAAACAGCTGATGTGGAAGAGCACATAATAAGATGAGAGTTAATCCATGAACCAGCATTTGTTGAGGACAAACAGCTGAATATGTGGCATGACAGTGCAGTAGGTTCTCCACAGCAATTGCTGTACTCATACCATTAGTAACAGCTACAAACCCTAAGTCTGCTTGATTTTCGCCCATGCCAAGAATATTTCCAGTGGTTCCTTCAACAATGTGAAGAATGCTTCCTTAGCAGCCCCACTCCCTTCACCAAAAATGCAGACTTCACAAGAAACAGCATACTAAATTTCCACAATATGCACATTTGGCATAATGTAATAGTAGAATTCAATCCAGATGCCAAGGGTGTTTCCAATTAACATTTCAGCTGTTACTGTTGGAGACTAAGCCCACACATTTTGCCTACAAACTCAATGGTGGCATCACTTTTTGAAACACACTTTGTCACAGTTACTGGATCCTATCTCACTGAATAATCGACAAAAACTCTGATTAATGCATGATGGTGTCACAGCCAGTTTCAGTCACACCACCAAAAATTACCTTGAGACTGCCTACCCTGGGCAATGGATAGGAAGGCTGGGACAAGCATCTTAGCAATGTCATTCAACAGACCTACATCCCCTTGATTACTTTCTCTGCAAAATGTGCTCTACATTTCAGTAGTGGATACTGCAGCACATTCAAAATAGCTGAACCTTGGTATGCAACACTCTCGACATTTCTAGGCATGTTTATCAATCCTGGCATCACCGAGCTGAAGTTAGTGTGGCAATGCAAGGTCAACATTTTAAGCATTTACTGTAATGCTAACAGTAACTGTTACCTACTTTCATTAGAATGGCATAACGACTCTTTCATCTTGAGAAACTCCCTTTTTAGTTAACTATGTTATTTCATGAACAGGACTCTTTTGTTATCAATAACAAACCAAAGGTTTACTGTCCTGCAAAGTTACTTCTGTATCTGAAGTTCTATTATCCTACTGTTTCAGCGAACACCATGACAGCAGCATTTAACTGTTGAATTAAGAATGCTGTAGTAATAAAAGCCAAGCAGTCATTCACATCTTCCACTATGAACTCCAATTTCCTTCAAAAGTGTGTCCAGCATAAGGTAATTTATATTATATTTATTGGTAACACTAAAAGTTATAGCATTAAACCATGTATTAATGGACTGTCTGATCATGATGCGCAGCTCATAACATCTAAGAATATTACTGTACCTAATAATATATTTTGATCTAGCCTTACTAGAAACATTAACAAAAATACTACAGCTGAATTTCAAATGTTATTAAGTTTGGAACAGTGGGACAATATTTTTGGGGACAATAATGTTAATAACATGTTTAACAACTTTCATGATATTTATTTAAGATGTTTTTTACACGTTTCCCAAAAAAGGAAATAAAATATAATATTATTAATAATAAATGGATTACAAAAGGGATAATGACCTTGTGCAAAAGAAAGAGAGAACTCTTGTTTTTACGCAGACATAGTGATGATTTAAACCTTAAAATATATCATAAACAATACTTTAAATTCTTTTATCAAAAGTAATTATAGCTGCAAAAAAAATCATATTACAATAGAATTATTCTTNTACTTGGTAAATAATAAATGAGGATAAAGGGATAAAGGTATTCATTCCATAACAGTAGATAATAAAGTAATAATGAATCAGAACAAGATTGCAAATGCTTTTAATAAACACTTTCTATCTATAGCTGATTCTGTTATATCAGATAATAATAAATATATAAGCTCCCATTTATCCAATCCAATCAACTTGGTAAATATATTTAGTAGACCTTTTACTAATATGAATTGGCAGTATGCCTCCACTTATGAAATTGATAAAATTATTAAATCATTAAAGACTAAAAACTCAAGTGGATATGATGAAATTTCAAACAGAATAATAAAATTAAGTTCACCATTTATAATTTCTCCACTTACTCATATTTGTAATGCAATACTTATTATTATTATTATTATTATTATTATTATTATTATTATTATTATCCGGAGGGGGTGGGTTACCCCATGCACTGCGACCATTTATTGATCTATTGTGTGTCCCCCTTTTTAATTATTCTAACTAGTCGCCACATTCTTCCACTACTGGTGCTCGATAGCAGCCCCTTTCTGCCAGCGATGTCAGCCCTCTCCAGTAGTGGTCCCTGATGCTTCCCCATCTACCAGAGGAATTGGAAACTACTTGGGTGGGAAACTGCCTAATTTTGCTCAGAGGTCTTTTACATGAGGATCTTTTATGTGCCGGGACACAAGGCTTAAAGTCCCTCCCAGAGGGTGCCAGATCAGGGCTATAGGAGGGGTGTGGAAGAACTTCCCACCCCATCTTTGCAATTGCTTCCAATGTGAGGCAAGCGTTGTCATTCAGGATGATGTTTTGTCCCAGACGTTTATCGCGCAATGCACAACGGAGCTTGTGCAGTGTCTGGACATAATGAGCAGCATTGATGGTCTGCCTAGGTTCCAGGAATTTGGCCAGAATAAACCCCTCTGCATCCCAGGAGACTGTGCCCATCACCTTCACAGCTGATGGCACTGTCTTTGCCTTCTTTTTTGATGGAGAATGCAAATGGTGCCATTCCATACTCTGCCGTTTCATTTCAGGCTCGAAATGGTGAAACCAGCTTTCGTCACCTATCACAATACAGAGCAAAAAATCATCACCTTCGTGTCAATATTTCTGCAGCAGTTCTGAGGTGATGACTTTTTGCTGACCTTTGTGGTCTTCGGTCAATAACCATGGGACCCAACGAGCACAAACTTTCCCATAGCCCAAGCTTTCAATCATCTCCTGTACTGCACTGTGCCCCATTCCAAGTTTTCGGGCTACTGTGTTCACAGTCACACGCCTGTCATCTTGAATGATCTCATCCACTCTTTCCTTCTTGTGTTCAGGTGTGGTTGTTCGAGGACGACCGCTCCGAGGCTCATCTTCAATGCTGGTGGTCCCGTCTTTAAAATGTTTCACCCATCTTCGAACACTGCTCGCACCCATGCACACACTTCCATAAGCACACTGAAGTCTCTGGTGAATTTCTGCAGCAGGGATTTCCTCTTTCACAAGAAATTCGATGACAGCACACTGGCGAAATGACATTTCATTGTCGGCCATTTTGTTAGGAGTGATCCTGGTCATGTGATGCAAGCTATTGATGTTACAAGACACTCAAGGTTAATACAACAGCTGGTTCCACCTATCACCATACTCTCTTTCATCTGCTGTTCCCAGGTTGCAGGCAAAAAACAGTTGCTCATGACTTTCGGTACGACCTACGTACATTACTTTCATCAACTATGATACCAATTAATGCTTCGCCCAGGAAAAGGTTGAAAAACTGTAACATATATCCACCTTGCTCTAATTCAAGATGGTGTACTTTCCATTGAGAAATATGGTGGTGCCAAATGAACTACAGATATGTCCTCCTCACTCTACTGTCAACCTTTCAACATATCCTCTGAACTCTCTGAATTTGACACAGATACAAGTAAATCACTTTTAACTGTCAGGAATAATATAAGATATACCACAAATTTACAGCATACAAATGCAACTACAGAAAACAGAAACATTCAGCATGAATTTAGAATGATAAATACCACATCATATATTGATGTCTGTTGTGATATATCTACAACATTCATGATCTGAATTATCTCAAAGTTAATAAACTTGAAACAAACAGGTCCTTTATTTCATTATCAATGACTACCACAACGCTACCTACCCTGTAAGGTTGAAAGGCACTCCTTCTGGTACCATCTTGCCATGAACCAGGTGGCCAATGGATCCTGGACATATGAAGTGTCGAAGAATTGTGATTAATTTGCAGATCCGTAGGTGTTACATCCAAATTATTACATCCATTACTGTTATAGACACCATTTTCAGCTTCATCTTCATCTTCATCTTCGTCACCATCATCATCGTCAACATTGCCTTGCTCCTCCTCATCCTCATCCTCATCCTCCTCCTCCTCAACATCATCCTCATCATCCTCATCATTGCTGTGGTTGAACATGTCAACACCTATTCCACCTGAAGAGTCACTCTTAAGGTCAACATTCATTTTCATCTCTGTATATGAAAGAGACAATACAATTTAATATCATGAACTTTTCTGTAACATATCTGAGTTACTACATTCAAGATCATCCTAGAATACTTTCTACCTTACTAAGTTTGACATAAAAAGTTGTAAGTCTGCATTATAAGATTTGTTGAGAATAAACTGCACACAGCACGCATAAATACTAAACGGTTTAATTTCTAGCCTATTAATTCAAGGTGTACTATTACAAAGTCTGACATGTGACTTGTGAAAAGTCAAAATGGTATATCTTGTCTAGGACTCAATGTCTGGAAGTGGACTCAGCCCTTTTATCTTTTAAATTTTGCTATTAAGTCATCCAGTGTGTCACTTATATAAAAACACAATACATTACAGCACTTCAACAAATACCATAACGCACTTTTTAACTGAAGTGAGGAAAATTGAATTTTCCTCCATTTTATAGGCTTCTACCTACTGAGCAGACTTCTAGAGTTGACATCTAAATATGAGCCTCATTTAAATTAAACGGTGTAAACTGTTCTGAAAGAAGACCAAATATTCTCTTAGAATAATAAAAAGAAACCTAAGTCATGTAGTATACTACATAAAATACATAAAATGCCTATCTCCTCTGATTGTGATATGCAACCTCATGGACTGTACCGCAAACTTAATTCTGATACAAGGAAAGCACTCTACTCAAAATGAACAAAAATAAAAAGAATCCGGACCAACCTGCACTTGATGATAGATCCTGCAGACAGAAAGTGTTGTGCTCCAAGCTAATGAGTGGATACTTGATGGTTCACCTGCAATAAACATCAAGACACAAAAATTTATCATGTACTTCATTCAGGATTAGGCAGATAACAATCATATTCTGAAGATGTTTCCCACTTTTATTTCCTGTACGAAATATTCAGATATTATGATGAAATCAGAAGTTTTCTGTGGAATAAAGATCCACCTTCATAGTAACTTTTAAGTTAAATGTGTTATTTACTGACATGTCAGTATCAAGACTATATAATGTCAATGATAGGATGATTAATGAGTATGGAGCACATGGTGCAATAAGAATTGGCAGGGGAAACTGAAGTGGTCAGAGAAAACCTGCCCCATTGCCACTTTGTCCACCACATGACCTGACCTGTGATCAAGCTCAGGCCACCATGGTGGGAAGTCAGTGACTGCTGGAGCTATGGCATGACCAAGCACAGTAGTAACTCCACACTTCATTCAAGTATATCAATTCTGCCAGATCCATGTAACAAATAAGTTACTTCACAGAACAGCCCATCTTCAGAACCCAATAGTTTTCTTCTAGTCAAAAAATTGCTCACCTTTTGTGGAACCCAAAGGTTCATTACTGTGTTCACAAGAGCCTGCCACTGTTCCCCATCATTACCTAGAAAAATACAGTCCATACCTTCCAATCTTATTTCTTTAAGATAGATTTTAACATTTTCCTTCCTTCTAGATCTAGGTCTTCAGATATTTTCCCTTCAGGTTTTCTTACTAAGACTCTGTATGCGTTTCTCTTCTAACACATACTACCTGCCATTCCTATTTCATCCTTTCTGATTTGGTCATCATAACAATATTTTGCAAGAATACAAATTAGGAATCTTCTTGTAATTTTCTCCAGCCCCCTGTTGCTTCCTCCCTCTTGGGTCATAACATTATCCTCAGCACCCTGTTCTCAAGCATTCTCAGTCTATTTTCTTCCCTTAATGCAGGACACTAAGTTTTGTTCCAATATTTTCATCTCTGCATTATTAGACAGCAGACAGGAAGGCAAAAGATTTAGAACTGCATGGCAGAAGTCACTTTCTGAATATAATACACTGTTCTTTATTTCTTCATGAGTGCAAATTGTTTTGTTAGTGTCATTCCCAAATATGTGAACTTTACTATTTTTTCAAAGAGCTGTATTTCAGTTACACTTTTGTGCTGCATTCTAGTGAAAAGACATGAATGTATACTTAGCCTTCTCGGCATTTACATTCAGAATAAACCTCTTTCTAGCATGTAACAGAGCTTCTATGATTTTTTTCTGTGACATGTGCTTTTGCCCAAAAAAAATATCATCAGCAGCATACACCAACCAGCTGTGTTCCATTCATTTTTGCCCCCTCCTCATTTTCTTCAGCCTTCCTAATGGCATATTCTAAGGCGGTGGGAATAAAGCTACTCTTTTTTTCAAACCATTCTGAATAGACAGTGTATCAGAAAAATAATGTTTACCTATACAGACTTCAACACTACAGATTCCACACTATCACTCGAGATAAGACTTTTGTACCGAGGATACTGGTGTTTCGGATACTGGGGTGGCAACACACTTTGGGGTTTATGAATTACAGGGTCTCCAGAACCTGCACCGTGTATTACCGTCTTAAGTTAAAATTGCGTACAGTGACTGTCAATCTTTACACCAGTCCTCCTTCAAGCTCACCTCTCAGTGATCACTCCTGCCATCATCATTACTTTTATTCACACCAATTCGCTCCCAGCTCGCTGGCCATATACACTACTCACAGAGAAGCAGAGAATTTATTTGGACATACATCCTTCTTTGGGAAACCAAAGGATGCAGAACGTCGCAGAACAAGCACAGAAACTTATTTCACATATAGATATACATACAGTTCAGGAAATGTTATAGTAAGTATAAAAAATCTTATTTAACATTCAGATATGCATTATGATTACAAATTTTCAATACAGATAAGATCTACAAAGTAAAAGGGAGCAATTAAGAGGTAATCTTTAAATGTTGGCTTTAACACTTTTACATCACAATTTCAGCTCGTAATTGTACGTGGAAGATTCCTGAATAACTTGGTACCTGTGTAGGATACTCCTCCCTGATATTTAGTTGGCATCTGGAATATGAACGTCACATTTGCGTCTTGTGTTTAAATTGCTTACATCTGTATTTCCTTTAAATATTTCCAAGTTTTCAACCACATCTGACAGTAAGCTGAACTTGTATTCGCTTGCATGTGGAAGCCTGTCTGGATACTGAAAGCGTTGTAAAACAACCCACCACCAGAAAGACAAGTGGGCAAGCCTAGGAGACTCAACAAAATCATGTTCTTTCGGAGGATGTCGGTCCAAAACATTGGATACCAACTCCATACAGGCACGGACGACCGCCGGAGATTCCATATCCGCCGTGAGACCTCGCAATCATACACCGACAAGTCATGTGTATATTACTTTTATTTTCAAACAACCTACATATATGAGCATATCCGATAACCTAACCCGACTTGCCCGTAAATCAGTCTGGCATGTCGTATGGTGGATATTCCGTATTGTAAGCTGCTTTTCAATCACTGCATACAATTTTGTTATTATCCATTCCATTACATTTAATGTAATAATAAATACCAGTGCACATGTATTCCAGCAACTTACTATTCAAGGTGTTGTTTTGTGCTGTTTAAAAGTTCAACTAAAAAACACACCAAAGCAAATGACTAACGTCTTCAATCGCCAATCACTTCCCTGCACTTTCGGCGCAAAACACTCATTTAAGACATTTAAGACTTTAAGACCTTTAAGACGTTTCAAGATTCTCTCATTGGCTAACACTTTGCGATTCGATTAATTACGATAGGTGTATTGTGATGGATTCCAATCCTTTCTAGACTATCTAGTTCGTGTAGGATACGTAGAGATGGCAGTTTTGCATGTATCCGTTTCCCTTATCTCAGTCTCACCCCCCTGTTTAAGACCTTTATGACCGTTTAAGACCTTTAAGACGTTTAAGTCCGTACTAGCTAGCCTACATAGATAGCAAGACTGTAAACACCAGCATGCACATTCTCTCTTGTGCTGCGCGTTGACCACGGATTACATAACGCCACAATCCAAGTTTCCCCGTTTGCACAATTTATTTCAAGGATTACGCGGTGCCTCTGGTCTACAAAACCTGCATCAAAGAGATCAAAGAGCTATTTTCCCCGGAAGACAGCACACAGCACACAACGGTTGCCAGTTTTCTTGGTGTGCGCCCAGCAGAGGCATAAGGACTTAACTGTGGACCACCCTCATTAGGTGATCAGATGACCAACGTCTTATAACGTCATAACCACAGAATATATCCATAGTTAATCGACATCAACCACTACCGATCTCCTTGTAGCGCCAACATGGTGACAGAAGAGACGCTAGTCAAATCTGCATCTTGCGGTGTTCCTTGGGTTCCTTAGGCCCCCTCGTTCTGCGCAGTTTCTTATCGAAATTCATTTCATTATTTCTTAAGTTGTTGCGAACCTCTACAGAAGCGTCCGTATTTTCGATAACAGCAAGATAGTTTTCATTTTGCAATAATTTTCTTCAAACCAGATAGTACTACTTACAGACTCCATGAAACCCAACTTAGGGCCGTAGAAAGTTTTTGTCCTGGTCCTGACCCTCAGGACGCTCAGAACCCTGATCGGTCCCGACTGAACTACTGAAACTGATATGTTTAAAGAACTCCGAGCAGGTCAAGGTGGGTGGCCTGACTGAACTACTGAAACCGGAATACTGAAGATGTAATGAAATTGAATATAGATGGAAGCAGAGCTGACTTTCTTATCCCACAAGAGATGGTATGGCATGGATGTAGTACAGGAAATTTTTTTATGGTCCAGGTGTTAAGAAATGGTTGATAAAATGTTTGTGAACACAAAAGTAGGTAGCATTGTGTCTTTAGATTGGCAGAGTTCAGCGGAAGGTGAAACAATATTGCAGCACTTCTACGATCCTCAAACAACAGGGAGGAAAGTTTTAGGTATAAGTTTCATATGACCAGAAATGGCAAAAGAAGATGTGTTGCATAATTATTTAGTGTTTCCATTACAGGACAAAAGTCATCGATGAACGGTGATTGGGTTTCAGTTCATTTAGTTCAGTTTGTGCCCTGATCAGAGTGTCATGATGCACAGTGGAGTGCACGTATCAGCAACTGGTTTTACAAAGTGCCAATGAAGAATGCTGTGGTATTTTTGTGATAACTGTAGGCGGAGTCTTGTCCAGGGAGGCCTGCCAAATCGCTAAAAGGCGAAGTTTTAAAGAGTTCTAAATGGCAGTAAGACAGAACTTCTTTGGAAAAGAGTCATTCTAAGAAAGCCTGGCTAATCCAGAAATTTCCAGTCATTTATGGTTTATTATGTTACAACTCTTTAATGAACCGTCACATCACAGCAAATAGTAAAACATCAAAGTCAGCGTTCAGCTGTGGCTTTGCTACATGTTTCGCCCACAATTGGCCATCATCAGGCAAATACATATCAACAAAAATCTACAATTTAACTGCAGTCATAAAATGGATATAACACTATTAATCGTACAAATTTAAAAATGCTTATGTAAAAAATACAAAAGTTCAGATTATATAAAAATTAAAAATTTGAAGTATTATAAAAAGTAAAATATTAATGATGTTTTCAAGAACATTGAATCACTCGTTGGATATACTTTGTGTGCGTTTCCATAGACAATAAGGAAAATCGATATTACTTTATATAGAATATTTTAAGAGAGGCCTATGGTGTAGCAATTAATGAATTGTGTAATGCTGCCTCGTCATTAAGAAGAATTGTCCATATTGCATGGAAAGCAAACAACGACAGCAGGATGCATGAAATTAAGTTTATTATGTTATTTGTAAGATTGTATTCTGAGCCAGATGAATTCAGTTCACATGCTGACATTCAGTTTCTTTAAGATTCATTCGAGTATTATCCTCCCATTGATGCCAAGATCTCCAAAGTGATTTCACTTAGGATTTTCTGAACAAAATTTTGTGTTCATTTCTCATTGTAACCGATCATTACCTACCAGTATCATTCTTAAATATTACCAACTATAATATAAATTTTAATTTTATTAACACTTTAGGACTTAGCACAATTTGTATACTAAATGTGACTTATATTCAGTTTTGCTATAATTATTCTGAGAATTAGCAAACAAGGAATATTTAGATAAAGACCACTGCAGCCTGAGACAATATTATGTTAGCCACCTTGGTATGTGTATCCGTTACTCTCCCCCCCCCCCAGTGTGGAAGGTTCTGGAAGCATTACATCATCCAAGAGTATATAAAGGCTGATTTTGGATGGTGTGACAGAGAGAGAGAGAAGAGTAGATAATATTATATTGTGTTGCATTGCAGAGTGGTGTAGTGCATTGTATTGTATAATAAATCTGTGTAATATTGTGTAGTGTTGGTGAAAATAAACCAAGTCAGTTATCTTCATGAGTAGAGTGTGCTCCAGGGACTTCTTTGGGAAGAACCTCTCGTTGAAGCAAGGCCTGTTAAGCCCGGAAGAGAATCTCGTGCTCACACCCTGAACATTGTTCCCTTTTCCTACCCTCACATCACTCCCGGTACTTTGAAGTGGTTCTAAGGCCATGTAGCACTCAACAACTATGACGGAGCAGAGGATGTGAAGAAACACTGTCACAAGTGGTGCCCAACATGAGACTACGTTAAAGTGAAGAAGAGTGTTCATGTCATCCTCCCTAATGAAGCTCCTGTCATGCCAATTTGTTGAACCTCCTGTTACTTCATCTCCCTTGTGTCAAAATATTGTCCCCACCCAGTTGTCAGGATACACAATACCCAAAGAGTGTTTGTCCTGTGGTGTGAGAGATAAATTATAGTTTTTGAATATTTTAATCTTTACATTTCTGGATACAAGACAGGACAAGGAAAGATTCTGAACTGAAAGTGTCGTGTCAAATCATTCTGTAAGTACTCAAAAAGACATACTTACACTTCTGCATACTAGCACAAGACTCTTAAAAATTCCTAATTTTTTAGAAACCATTTTATGTATTGAGATGTTATTTCAAAGCTTACATACAAACAAAACATCATGGTGCATGAATTCCTCTTGTATAAAAAAGATATGTTGAGAGATGTCCTTTACAAAATAAGTGGATTTTAAAATTTAGTTTCTGTTTCATGTGAACAGAAGAAATTGTACTTGATACATCTCCACTTTTGGTTTACAGAAATCTACTGTTCCTCTTGAATGATCAGAATATCGGTGCTTCGAGTTCTTTATATTGTTCCTATGAAACATATTCTCTCTTCAGAACCCTCTTAAGTCATGTCTCTAAAGCTGATTCAGCTGCACATGTCAGTGTTACAGATACAACTCTTTAATGAACCATCACAACAGATGATAAGAGACCAGTTTATTTCTGTGCATTACTATGTATGAAACTCGTAGTATTACAGGCCTCTCAGAATATGCTTTTTAACTTCTTGCCATAAGGAATACCAGTACAGCAGTCATGTAAATTTGTGAAACAGGAAACTCAGTGTCATTCGGTGTAAGGTTCTGAAGTTTTTATGATGATAGATCCTTGAAAACTTACTTTGTTCATGAGGTCATGGAAAATGGCAGGTGCTGAGAATGTGTTAGTATGGTGACAGTAATTAATGAATGATTGTAATATACCTTTGTATGGTGATATCCTATAAATTTGAAGGAAAGGGAGCACTTAGAAGAACTAGCCATAGATAGTGGGGGGACAATAATAAAATGTATTGTAAAGAAATATGGCAGGAGGATCTGGAATTAATTCATTTGGCTCATGACAGCCCAGTGGCAGGCTTTTGTGAACACAGTAATAAACCTCCAGCTTCCATAAAAGGAAATTTCATGGCTAGATGAACAACTGCTTGCTTCTCAAGAAAGCTGGCTGCATAGAGTTAGTTAATTGCATTATAGATACATCTGCTAGAAGTTTTCTTTTGCACATTATTACATTATTATTATTGTAATACTGCAATTGGGTGTTCACCAGGTGGCAGTAGAACTGACAGTGATACAGACAAGGAAAGTCTATAACACAAGGGAACAATACAAAACAAAATACATACAAAAAAACATGGTACACAGTGCAAATCCAAACATATAAAGTTGTAAAAGGGCATGTGCTTCTGCTCGTTTCACTGTACTCAAACAAGGACACTTCACATTACTTCACTTGACTCAAGCATGTTTGAACTTCATAGCCATATTTTGATGTTAGTACCAGTGGTACCTATCCAGTTTAATTCTTTGAAACCATAAAATGAACCACATGCTTTCAGTACTTGTTTTAAAATTTTTCATGCCATGTGTTACATCATTGACATGTCACTCTTTACAAGAACTTGAACCAAGATAAACAGATAATGATTTGAGAATCTTGGACCAATATAAGTCATTATCTGTTGACATAATCTTTACTTCTTCTGAAATAATATTCTTTTTTCAGGTATATTAGATAGACCTAGTCTACCTTCTAGCATTGAAGAAGTATCTTACAAGCTGCATATTACTGGAAGATCTGGTGTTGGAAAAACAGCTACAGTAGCACGTTTGTATGGTATCAAATGTCCTAGCACATATGTAGAGACAGCAGGCATACGAAAAAGTAATATATATTGGCCTGTTAAGATCTGGGACAAAATAATATTATTTAAACTACAATTCTGGGATGCTGGTGATAATAGCATCAAGAAATACAGCCATATTCTGCCGGTATGTTGTTAGGGGGTTTTGTGTTTGCAGAAGTTTCCTCTGTCTCATTCACATTGTTGCTTTCAGAAGGTTTTAATACACTCACTCCTCCCCTCTCTCTCTCATAGGTGCTAAACTTTCAAGAAAACAGTGCTCTGTTAACCTTTAAACACCAGCCTTTTGAAATAGTGATAGCTTGAGCTGGCCAGAGTTTATTTAAATGCCCGTTCCTGTCAGGGTACTTGCACTGTATTTGAAAATGCTGTATCTCATACAATTTTTATGATAAATGAATGCATTAACTTTGTTTTTATCAGCAAAGAACACAGTGTCACATATTATAATGTAAGATTTGAAAACATGTAGACAAGAAGTTATAAACTACTTTTTTTCTTTCTTTCTTTCTTGTAATTATGATTCATACAGTAAAAATAGTTTCCCACTTCTTCACATAGTAGTCGTGCATTATGAAATCACTCCTGCTTGTAACACTTGAAATATTTTTGCATTCCCTGGTGCCATAAACCAGCTGGAAGCAATAAAATCATTTGGTTCTCTGTTGGCAAATTTCAAGTCTTTGTAACACCCTTCAGATATCCCAGTCTGTTGACTAAAGGACAGAAAAGTGAAAACATTGCCTTTCTAGAAAGGCTACAGGGTATATGTGTTGTTTCCTAATTCAGTGCGAGGCCCTGCCATTGCAGCTACTAGATAATATTGCCCTTTGCATGGTTGTAAACAAACGTTTGTATCACAGCTGGGATACAGAGTGCATTCAGTTTTCTGTGAGGTCATAGTGAATTTGAATATTGTAGTTTCCTTTTATCATACAATGGTAATGAAACCTTGTTTGGAAGATTATGAAACTGAAAGGCAGTGCAAGATGTGTGGGACTGTGCTCTCTCAGGTGCTTCAAGGAGTACTACACAAATGCGAGATTCAGTTATATGACGCAGGGGTTGAAACCTGTATATACATCAAGCAGATAACAACAAAAATTTATATATTTAATTCTGCTATATTTAACAATAAATATTTAGGATTGTGCATATGCTTCTACTAGTGGAGGCTAAATGCCTGACTGCCCAAATTGGGGTACTTTGGCCATGACGACCATACTCACCACTGGACTGATCAGGACACTTTGGATGTTAAAGGTTAAATTAATCAAAGATTAACAAAACCTTATAAGAAATCCATCGTTACAGCTTTTATAATTATAATTCAGCAAACGCCTTTGGGACATCAAGGGGAAAGAATCATAATGCATGTCATAACCTAGTTTAACCTTATTGTTTGAACTGTCAGCAGTCACAGAAGTTACTTGTAGCTTAGAAACTACACTAACATCCAAAGTCTGTCACTGGATATGATTGTGAACCAGTTTCATCCATCTCCCATTCCTATGGTGATTTTTTTATGATACATCTTAATCTCTGATGATCTCCTCAGTCTTCCAAACGGCTGCTCCAACAGGTTACCCGAAAAATGTGTGTGTATTTATTGTTTTTCCATCCAAGCCACATGTTCAGCCCATAATAACCTCCTTGACATCACTACAGAAACAGCTTTTGTGACTTCTATGTCATAAATTTCCTCATTATGTAATACAATTTCCTTACTTCCTTTGGGCCACCTAGAACCAAATATTCTTCTGAGCACTTTGTTTTTGGACACTGATAACATTTACTTCTATCTCAGTGAGAAGCAGTGTTTCATACCCATGAGAAAAAGCTTAAGGCTAACGGGGATGTCCAGAAAATGTCCCGAACAGAAAGCTGTGGAAATAGTCACAGGATCAGGCAGCAATGCAGCCTCAACCTTTGCTGATAGCATACACATTTGCTGAAATTATGATTTAAAGTATACAGAGACAGAGAGAGTGTGCGTGTGTGCGCATGCATGAAATTTGAAATGAGAGAAAATTCTAAATCCAGAAACTTAAACTGGATTTCAATGTAACTCCATTGTATAGGATTTCTTTATGCAATTGATAGTTACACAGCTGTTTAATAAATTCACTTCTGTGAAAGTAAAGCCTACTACTGGACTCTGCTCTGAGCCAGTTCAATCCACTGTAACCTATTTCTCTTAAACCTTTAACAAAAATATTTTCCACTAAATTAAATTGTAATAAGCCTTACAGATGCATAACTTCTTATTCTTTCAGAGGAATTCAGTTTCAGTATTCTTGTAAAAAGCAAAAGCAAGAAACAGGAGATAGAAGTAGGACCTTCCAACACTTTCTCTGAACCAAATGGCATAATTCTACATCCCGTAACACATCACTGGTTTTAACATCTGTATATTTTTTATCCTAGGCTTGCAAAGATAAAGTTGATGCCATCATATATGTCTTCTCCTTCTTGGACAATAATAGCTTTGCAGAATTACCCCAGCACATGAGCAGGATGTCACAGATGGGAGAAAATCCAACTAACATTGTTATTGGAACAAGGTAAGATGTAATATAAATTTAATTTGAACTGTATATTATGTACCACTTTCCAATATGTAATGTTCATCATCTATAGGATTATAGTACTTGTATTGTCCAAGAAAAGTATACATTATTCTAAAATCAAATTTCAGCTATCTTCATTGGTTTCATCCTGTTGTGTTCCAGATATATATATATATATAAGAATTTGGTTAACCGTCAACACAACAAATATACTTTCTTTTAGTGTTTTACAAATCGACTTTTTATTCCTGCTACATGTTTCGGTCGTGCAAGACCATCATCAGGCAGTTATATATAGGTGAACTACTGATACGGATCCACACCAGTACGTGTCATATTATATACTAACAGATAAAATTTGCCTCTAGTTTATAAAGTGTTTAATATATTATGGAAATAATAAAAAATATTAAAAAAATATAATTAAAACTATTTAGCATGGGAGGTTAAGAAATATGTATACCAACTTAATACTAAGATTCCAATGCTACACTGTAGAATTAGGAATGTTATGTCATTTGTAGGTCTTTGTTGTAGAAGCTGTCTATGTAGTAAGCCTGGTCATGGAGCCCAGAGACAAGTTTCTATCTGCAAGAATGAGTATGATGTAAGGGTTGTAAACGTGTGGTATACTAGGTGTGCATATTTCACGATATGTATCATTATAGGAACATAAAATATGGTGTATATCAACTACATCAAACCAATGCACAGGTAGAAAACACCAAACATATATATGCCCATACAAAATGCATACACCATATTTTATGACCATATAATGATACATATCGTGAAATAAAAAGTTGAATTGTAAAACATTAAAAGTGAGTATATTTGTTGTGTTGACAGTTAACCTAATTCATATATATATATCAAATTTCAGCATATGGATATAGATTATTATTTGTTCATTTTTTATGTTATCAAATACTCTGTACAACCCAATAAAACAAAAGATGTTTGACTGGCACATAGTTCCTACAGTTTTGCTCTGACTCCTCAACATTATAACATGAAAGCTGATACACTCAGATAAATTCATAAAGTTCCCAGAATGACTGGAGCACCACCATTCATATGCATGAAACAACTGATAACTCTGACCATAACCTGTACATACCACTTCATTCCAAACAGCTCAGGTGAAGTTTAGTAGTGTTATAACAATTTGCATGATTGTGTGGTTTTGTCATGTTGTGATATGACATCCGTAAAGAAGCAGAGCTTACAAAATGTGTCAGATTGGAGAAACAGATTTAGAGACCCACAGAATATTGTGTGAAGCTTACAGCAATGTGGCTTTGAGTAGAAAGACAACCTGTAAATGGCACAAATGTATCAAAAGTGGAAGAACTTTAGCAGATGATGATGATGGGCTGATCTTCAGCTTTGCAAAACAATTGTTTGATTGCTTGAGCATAAGATATTACTCATGCATGTCACTGACTTACTGTACAGGAAGCAGAAGAAGAGACTGTAATGTCCATTCACTCATATCATGCAATTTTAACAGATGATGTAGGGATACCCTGATTCTCGGCAAAATTTGTGCCAAAGCTCTTGACTGACGATCAGAGAATTCAGCACATTCCAGTACTCAAAGATTGCCTGCATTGAGCAAATGATGAAGTTTTTGTAAAATATCACCAGAGATGAGATTTGGGTTTATGGGTATGATGGAACAAGACAACAATCACTGCTGTGGAAGAGTCCTGATACACATAACCCCCAAAAATCCCACCACAAGTGCATGCAAAAATGAAAACAAATGTTTATTTTTTTTTATTGATTCCCACATAGTTCATCATGAGTTCATTCCAACAGGCCAGGGAGTTAATGAAGCTTATTATCTGGAAGGTCTGAGGTGTGTGATGGGTGCAGTATGGAGAAGGATCGAGAATATGGTACCTCCATCACAACAGTGCAGGAGCTCACACAGTGTTGTTGATTCGAGCGTTCTTGGCAAAGCATTTGACTCCTGTCCTTCCACAGCCTCCATCTTCACCTGATCTAACCAATCCAGACCCTTTTCTGTTCCCTACAACAAAAATTACCCTGAAGGAAAGATGATTTCGAACAGCAAAGGACACTTATTATGAATATGATGGATGAACTTTTGGCTTGCCCTTCAAGTAACATAACAGACTTGATCATTTGTAATGGTTTAATGTATTACGTCATCTGTTTTATTGAGAATTCTGGAATGGCATTTTACTCCAGGAGTAACTACTAAGTAGGTCACAAAGGGACAAATTTCTCTTAAAACTTATTGTTTTTATTTTTTCTCTGAATGATGTAGCCAGTATGTGAAGCTCACCTCTCACCTGATCCAGCGCAGAGGCATAAATGCATAGAGCTTTCTTCCAGATCCTCACCAAGCAGGGTGGTGGTGTGGTAATACTCACAGGAGCTCCTCTGTTCAAGTCTCAACTGGGAACCAAACTATCCTGTCTTTTTTTTTTTTTTCTCCACCAGTCCCCCAGACAAATTCCGGAATAGTCCTCAATTTGGCCTCGACTGCTTGCTTCCAGTCTTTTCCAATTCACTATTCACCAATTATCCTACCATTTGACACTGTGTATTTTAAATACTGACATCACTGTAAAATAAGCCACAGAAAACATACACATCCCCTATACATCTCTATGGCATGGTGCTTGGGCACAGTGGAACCTTTACTGGTTTTTTTTATTTTTTTTATAGATATAACCCAGGGAACATACTTGAAGTTTCCACTGCAGATATTAAGGAGTTTGAACTTAAGTGGCAAGTTCCTGTGCTCAAGATTGATAACACATGGTCAGGAAGCAGAAGTAACTGTGACAGTGAGGTGCACGAAGTTGCTCCGTTGCTTAACATTATATGTGAGCAGCTGTGGATACGGGACCAAGAGTACCTACTAAAACAAGGGCTTGCAAGATAATAGTTGACTGTACAGCCACCTGTGGCTGTTGAGGACACAAAGGATTTTCAAAATTCCATTTCATTCACATTCACCATACCCCAGCCTGTCACGAATCTTCAAATCAGGATATACAGGGTAAGTCCTAATTACATACCTTAAACATAAGCATCATGTTCTATACTTAGAGGCAAACAGAAATGTCTGCAATCACTTCGTAACCAGGATATCGCAACATTGCATTCCTTTCATGAAACATGATTCCAGTAAATGTTTGGGTGGGAATAATTGGCTATCTTTGAGGTTCTTATAAGCTACTACTGTTGATTATCAGTTGCCCCCTATATACAGTTTCTATCTGAACCCTTATCACAGCTGTTGGACAATATACCATTGCCGTGGCAATGTGGCAGACTGTGAGTACTGTATGGTCAGGTTCCTGTGCATTCTTGTGATGTCATACAGCATTTAGACAGTCACTACCCAGGTCAGTGGATTGGATGAAATGCACCAGCTGTCTGGCCTTCACTATCACCCCATCTCACTCATGCCACCATCTGAAGATCATCATTTATGCCCAACAGCATAACACACCGGACAAGCTGTGGAATACCATTCAAGCCGCTGGGATGAAATACACAACATGTCTGACATCTTTCAGTGGACGAGGAACTTTGGCACAGCAGGGCAGAGTTCTTATCTACAACTACACATACTTTGGCTACTTTTCTTTCCTCATGCTTTCTGTTGCCGTATCTCACTACTGAAGTGGTTGTAACCATATATTTGTATGACCATTTCTGCTTGCATAGAATTGTAGAAAACGATGTTTATATTTAAGGTATGTAATTAAGACCCTCCATGTATATCACAAGTTTTGCCATCTGTAATCTTATTTCCATAGTGGTGTTGAAAGAAGACCATTACTTCTGAAGATAAATTGATAATATTGTATACTTAGAAGATTGAATAAGGAATATGAAAGTAAATAATTTAAATGTAAACTGAGCTGATTATGAAATACATTGCCACTGGATCCTATCCTGATCAAGTGTAATCCAGCCCATACTCTTGCACCATGTTTTAAGATACTTCTTAATATTATCCTCACATCCATATCTAGGTTGCCCAAGTGTTATCTTCTCCCTGAAGTTTAACTACCAAAATGTTGTATATATTCCTTGATTACACCTTTGCATGCTTCATGTCTTGACATATCTCGTCCCTGGCTTAAATTACAGTATATGGTAAACAATTTTCTCCTGTTGCCAGTGCTTCAGAGAATATGTTTTCAATTAGCCTGGGAATTGCCTAATGTTCCATACTGGTTTGATTTCATTTTTAAAACGTTATTACTTTCATAAATGTCCACCAGAAACAGCTGAAATACTGGACGAATTTGATGAAACTGAATATTATAGAGGTACTGAATTTTTCAAGCTATTTTGATTTGGTTTAATGTGGTCCATTTTAAGAACCACTTTATGTAAGGACCTAAATTAATTTTGAAATGCCACCTATAAGAATATACTTTACCCATTCCTGTTCTCGTCAACACTTCACACAGAAAGATTCTAGATCCACCAAGCCTCATGTCCAGTTTCTACAAAGTAATTTCATCTCTTCCCAAGTTCTGAGAATGTGTGGGGACATTCCCTCATTCTCCTTATGCATTATATACCACCAGTTTGGCTTGTGTAATTTATGGACCCCTACTTCTAGGCAAGATTTCTGAAGGGGAGAAAAGTACCATAGTTTAGCCATAAATTTATATTTAAATATTAATATAAATAAATAATGGTGTAATTTATGCTTTTTAATACTGCCTGCCCCAAATTTAGATATATCAATTCAGACAGATGTGTGAAGGCTTTCAAAGTAATACAAGTGTTTACATGTGCTCAATTCATCAAAGCTGAAAGCACACACTACAGAGGAACAATAAGCATGATCCTCACGCCTTTTGCTGCTGACAAGGGCACTGTAGATGTTATCCCTCTAAGGGACTGCCAAATTACAGTTAAAATAAACATTCCATTCTCAGTGGCTGGCAGATCTTTTGGCTGCCTTAAATGTTGGATGTGTGTAGCTCAAAAAATTTGACCATCAGCTGGTACAGTTTACTTTAATAATACTCTGTCATCACCACCACCACTGGCAAAACAGTCCATTTGGGCCATAGCAATCCTTAGAAGATTCTGCCAGATTTTTCTATTCCATCGTGAATTAGACCATCTGGTTTTCACTTCTTTGGATTTCACAATAGTAATTTTTTTTACAGAGCAAGGTAGTCAGCTTTGCATTCAAAACTGAATGTAAGAAATTATGTCTGAAAAAAAAATATGTTGATCAAATGATAGTTGCTAACTTATCATTTTAGTTGTTAAAGTCAGCTTACATTTCTGTTTATGTGGTTTAACAAAAATATTACACTTTCACTGTAAAGACAGATAAAACAACTTCAATGACATCTTCAGTGTCATGCTGTAAGTATAAACTATTGAAGTAAACAAGCATAAACATTAAAACAATTTGTATGACAAAAAATATGAGGAACACCATAAGATTATTGTACTGTCACTACTGATTCACCCTACTCGTATGCATAAAGAATTGATGAATACCCTGTCCACCCAGCCCAGATCCAAAATGCTTAAGAGACGTGTAACCAAACAACAGTAGGAGCAAAGATACCTCATAAGTAGAAATGTAAGATATAAACCACACTGAACCAGAAAAAATGGAGGTCCTGCAGAAAAGCAAAGAAACTAAATACCCCTAAATTAATCCTAGACAGCTTGTACTCAAATCAACTCCTCCAACAAGCTAACAAAAATGACGAGAAGTAAAAGGGGAGACAACCCATACAAAAAGTATGGAAAATAACCCATCTTAACATTTTACCTCCAAAAACAGGGATGACCATTGAACCAAAAGAAGAAAGTTAAAATCCCTGGAAAAGAACATAATAAAGCAGACAAAAGGAATAACAAGGCAAAGAAAAGAAAAACCTGACCAAATTAACATAACTGAAAGAAACCATCTCCAGAATAAGGTCCTTAGAGTAAAATCCATCGATGAAAGGCGTCCCACATGGAAAAACTAGAAACACCTAAACAAACAAAGTAAAGGGTATCTGAAATGACAAATGAATGTCTTGAGAATCAGTTATTGTATGAATAATCACACCAGCACACATGAAAAGTAGGCCCTTAAAACAAAGCATGCGTCAAGGACAAAGGAAAAAGATACCAATATGGACTGCCCCACCAGTTAGACAGCATCCATTATGAAAAACAAGCTTTTCACACACCAGATAAAAAATAATAGTATAACACATATATCTGCAAAACAGCATGACAATACTTACAACACCAAGCCCTCTTTCTTTACTTTGGTGGGACTAAGAAAAGTCACTAAAAACCTCAGCCAGAACAGCTGCTATGTGTGTCAGAAATACAACATGAAACCTTCCAAATATGAAGAGGTGCAAACTACTACTGAACCATGATGTTCAGTATGTTTTAGAGTGAAGGCTAACACATTCACATGGTAGATTTGTAGAAACAAAGGACAGAGATACCAACATGGACTGCTCCACCAGTTAGACAGCATCAATTATGAAAAACAAGCTTTTCACACACCAGATAAAAAATAACAATATAACACATATATTTCCAAAACAACATAACAATAATTACAACACCAAGCCCTCTTTCATATAACAGAACTGCTGTATTGCAAAACAAACATAAACAACTATATATCATATAATAATACACAAAGTGTCCAGGAAGGAAAGAAATTTGAGACAAGCATTCTGGTACTATTTTGTCAATTATAATGGATGAACTGACATATGAGTATGTCAAAATTATATAAAATATCTTTTATAAAACTTAAGTAACCATACAAACTTTGTTGTTTATCAATATAAAACATTCATAAATTGTTGATAACCTAACTTCCAAATGGAATTTCACATTTTACTAACGATCAGTACAAACATACAAACATACTTTAATGGCTAAGATTCAATGATCCTTTTAAAATTATGTAGTTCATTTCAGATCTCTAACTGAAATACAGGCAAAATTACAAACAAAACATATCAGTGAATTATACAGAGTATTATTAATGTGTGTAACTATTGGCTTATCTAAAGAAATTAACTGGATATTACTGAACGAACTCTTCTACATCACAATGACATTTCAATCAATATGTCACTGAAACAAAAACAGAATCACTTCTGCAATTCAAATAGTCTCACAGTTCCTTTAAATATTTCATTTTTTTAATTTTATTTAACAAAGAACTGGGCTAGCATTAATCTTCACAGGATGCAGAATGTTATCACAAACATCTGACCTTGTTTCCTTATCTTCTATTTCAGTGTGTCATTACAGATGAAGTTAAATACAGACCCAATGCAGCACCCAAAATATATCTTCCATTTCTTTATAGTTTACAAGTGTATATAGTGTTACACCATATTTCTTAAGATCATATGGACTTTTATTTCTGTTGAATCTGCAATCTGAGCAGGATTCCCTTCTATCTGGCCAATAAATGGTACATTTTGAAGCTTGTATCTAAGCTGGTGTCAGGCGGGCCAGAGGATCAATAAGGCTGATTATAGCTGCCACTGATGACACAACACCAAGGAGGCCAACAGCCCCAGGGCTAAGTCGCATATAGCCTAATGCAGTCAATGGAATCATCACATCACAGCCATTCTTTACTGTGTCAACAACCACATCCTTATGTTCTTCGACAAATGTAACTGCTCGCAAATTGAGTGGTACTGTCTTATGAGAAAACCCATCTGCCAAACATGTACGATGTAGACTCTCGCCTGGTGGAATGCCCAATCGACGGCCTTCTCGTTCAAGGATGCACCATATTTCATACACATCACGAACCAGATTCATTGTGATTGAGCATAGCCAGTATTTGTTGGCTACTTTAACCCACTTCTCACTATTAACATTTATCAACCCAATTCGACCAATCCATAGAATATGGTCTGCCAAAAGGAAAAGCGCATTGGCTATCTTAGATAAAGTACATGTTATCCGCACAGTCACATCTGGATAGTGAATTGATGAAAATGCACCATACAACATGTCCAGGAACCTACCCAGACGCAACACTGGAAAAGGCACAAAGAAAGTAACCTTGAAATTTACATTCACAAAACATCACTCACGATGAAATGAGTTGAAAAGGTACAAATATAATGTATGATATTACAAGAGATCAATGAAAGGTTAATGCATTTCGTAGGATACAAGGAAGATGCAGTTTGCTAGAGCACATGTCAGAAAGCACAATGATAACATAAGATAGCTACAGATATTTTATCTACCTTGTGAACTTTCTCAAAATGGCACTGCTGATGGAAGACTGCAAATCAGTAAGACAGGTGGATATAACATAAATATATCAAAGAAGCACATTTCATATATTCCTACAGTTCCATTTAGTACTCTTGGATATTTACACCATATGGGTATCAGGAGCACTGCAAACATTTTGGAGATGCATGCTCTCTGCATGTATCTCTCAAAACATCAATTCTGTTTAGTGTTTGGCATTCATCTTGAAAACAATATATAAAATGTATTAAGTGCACAAAGTGTCTTATTAAGGCCTTTAAATCTTGCCTGAAACAATTATAATCTTGTTAATATTCACTAGAATACATATGAAGGAGAATTTGATAATCCATATGTACAAGAGTCCATGTACAGAAAGGTTACTTGAGAATCTGAAGCCAATCATTTGGTCAGTCAGGTGGAAGAGAGAGACAGGCTCTTCACATCAACAGTGATCTTGTATGTTCAGGGCTACAGTGAACTGACAATCTGACAGGCCACACATCACCAACAAAACCTACCCATACCACAGCAGATGCCAGAAATTGTCCCTGCTGTTACAAAAACACACTCCCTGTACCTGTATAAAGTGTTCACATTCATGCACTGAAGTTCCATTTTGGAAACAGAGCAAACCTTAAACTTGAAACTTCAAACCCCAGTCTCATATGCAAGGTGTTTAAGGATTTATGATCAAAATGTTCCAGTCTATCACCAATTTCATCCAGCAACGATCCTGTCTAAATGTATTTATGACTGTACAAATAGTTTTCTCTTTCTCATATACTGTATATTGTACATATGCTGACATGTCAAGAAAATTCAGTATCAAGATTCAGAGGAATTTACATGCTTTTCAGCCCCCCCCCAAAAAAAAAGTATAAGTGGTTTTGGAATGCCATCTGTCTGTGTGTATGTATTGACATGCGCCTAGCTACTGTCCAGTTACTCTAAATATCCCAGCTCCAAAAACAGGGGCCCTTCAGAAGGGCCACAAAGTATAAAACAGCGATTTTTTCTAATATGGCTCAGATTTTGATTAAGTTTCAGTAATTTATGAAAATCATTACTTCTACTGTATCTTAGCATTCTAGTGTGTGTGAACTGTATGTTCTGTCAACATGATTCATGGTGACCATATCACTAAAAGAAACTGCATAGGTAGCATCTTCAGGAATATATTGGTATGTACAGTAGGGGACCAATTGTGAAATATCAATGTTTTGGAAACCAGTTATACTGGTCCAAAAACTTCATTGCTGCTTTGTATAAAGCAACCAACAACAGTCTACTCAGTAACAATCAATTATGTTTCCAAGATAACACAGTCAAGGTCACTCATATATGAGAAAGTATAAGGAGTATTTCTGCATCAGTTCTTTCTATTTAAGTAGTAACATCTTGAAATTATTTTTTATTTGGTTCATCCTGGTCCATCACACTAGCAACATTATAAAAGGTTAATCAATTCTGTCCAGTCTGACTGATAAAATGTTTTTTTCTTTCCTTCCTTGACATTTTTCAGTCTGAGAGACCATCTTCAGAAGGATATATCAATACAGGCAAAAACTACTATTACAATGTGTTTGGTCAATATCAATACATATACATACAATATCATCAAATTGACATGAATATGAAATCTGATCCTTTAACAATTACAGTGATGTGCATGAATACATTAATATATTTATAAATTCACACTCAACTTCCTTCAAAGAGAGGCAATATAAATGACATGAACCAAAATGGTTCTAAAAAATTATAACAAAATATTTTTTAAACACACCTGTAAATAGACTAATTGTAATAATTTATAGTTTCTGCCTGTATTGATATATCCTTCTGAAGATGGTCTCTTAAGACCAAAACATGTCAAGGATGAAAGATTAAAAAGGGAAAAAAGAAAAAAAAATTATCAGTCACACTAGATGGAGTTAATTAACCTTTTATAATCTTGAAATTTTGCTGGAATTTTTTACTTCTCACATGAATACTTGGAATGACCATTCTAATGCATAACTTTCACATGCCAATCAACAGAAGATATACTGTTGACTGATTAATGTTTAATACAGTAGCAGGAGCTTGGCATTACAACCAACTGGCCCATGGCTCACTTCACAGTAACTGTTACAAAATTTACTGGGGCAATACCAATATGCATAGGTTATTGGTCTGCCAACTACACCAATGTGCATATCCTATAAGCATTCCTCTTCGCATATTATAATATTGTAGCATCCTGCTGCACATCATTTAGCATCAAAAATCACTGGTTCCAGCGTCTCTCATGCAACACATCTTTCTACAAAACAAGTTATTCAATTTAAAAGTTTTGCACACCATATAACTTATATAAATTTTTAAAAGTTTTTCACTATATGGTTCAACCGATATGATCATCATCAAGTGTTTAAAATTATGTGGGGCAATCCAAAAGTTTCCGAAATTTGAATTTTGCACCCGAATGGTTATGAGTACATCGAAATACCGCTAGTTGTCTCCTCACACATCCTTCTTGAATCAGTGTGGCAAGCGGCGTCGAGTTGAGTGGTTGGGTTTATTGTTGGTGAACGTATTTCCATTGTTGTGTTTCCGTGAGTTTACGGTTTTGCGATGGCTGACCTGAGAGAGCAGCGTGTCTGTATAAAGTTTTGTTTCAAACTTGGGAAAACCGCTGCAGAAACGCACCAAATGTTGAAGCAAGCTTTTGGTGAAAACAGTTTAGGCCAGACACAAACTTACAACTGGTATAAGCGTTTTAAAAATGGCCAAACATTGACTGATGACGACGATCGTTTGGGATGGCTGTCAACTGGCACCACACCACAAAATGTCGCGAGAGTTAGGGATCTGATTCTGCAAGATCGTAGACTGACCATCCAAGACCTCTGCAACACCTTGGGAATAAGTTATGGTACATGTCAACGAATTTTGTCAGAGGAACTGAACATGAGGAGGATTGCGGCGAAGTTTGTGCCACGACTGCTGCAAAATGAACAGAAGCAGCATCGCTTGGAAGTCTGCAGGGAACTTCAGCAACAGCTTCAAGAGGATCCAAACTTTCTTTCGAAGGTTGTCACTGGTGACAAAAGTTGGGTTTATGGCTACGACCCTGAAAGCAA
Source organism: Cryptotermes secundus (assembly GCF_002891405.2). NCBI lineage: Eukaryota > Metazoa > Arthropoda > Insecta > Blattodea > Kalotermitidae > Cryptotermes > Cryptotermes secundus. The sequence goes on along the minus strand of NW_019725842.1, from coordinate 921,414 downwards.
GCAGCAATCGTCGCAATGGAAGAGCCCTTCTTCACCTCAGCCAAAAAAAGCTCGACAAGTCAAGAGCAACATTAAGTCCATGTTGATCTGTTTTTTGATATTGACGGGATTGTTCATAAGGAGTTCGTCCCTCCTGATCAGACAGTCAATAAAGAGTTCTATCGCGATGTTCTAAGGCGTTTGAGGGAGGACATGAGGAGAAAACGTCCAGAGAAGTGGTGCACGAACAACTGGGTACTCCACCATGACAACGCACAACCACATAAGGCTTACATTGTGCAGGAATTTTTGGCTAAAAACAAGATGACAGTTGTTCCCCACCCACCGTACTCGCCAGACTTAGCTCTTCCCCAAGATGAAAATCAAGTTGAAGGGGCGAAGCTTTGATACAGTTGAGGAAATTCAAGCGGAAACGCAGACGGTACTAAACACCCTAACAAAGAAAGACTTCCAGGATGCATTTGAAAAGTGGCAGAAACGCTGGTATCGGTGTATGCGCTCCCAAGTGGACTACTTTGAAGGTGATGGTACAGAATAAGATCTGGGTAAGATGTAATAGTTTTTATTAATATATTTTGGGAACTTTTGGATTGCACCACGTATAATCAAGAAAACTGTTGTGTTTCTGTTATCATGGCTTCTGTAGTTAATTTTTTAACTCTCTGACTGGCACAGGCACATTTTTGCGCCTGGACGATGCCAGCCATTGCCTGGCATTGACATGTTTTAGCACTTTGATACACTCTTCCCTTCTTTGCTGTCTTGGCACTCATCAACCAGACATAATTATGACAGTTTTTGTGCATGGTTGTAAAGAACCCTTGTTGACTGTGTGGGTGTCTATATTGCTGTCAGAACCCTCCGAGAAGGAAAAGGTCAGAAAATAGTTNACTGTCAGAACCCTCCGAGTAGGAAAATGTCAGAAAATATTTCACATTCATTCAGTTTCACCATGGCTTCTCGCAGCAAGTGTCTGAGTGTTCCTACAGACCAGCTGGAAAGTGTTGTGAACGAGATTTGTGCTGATGATGAAAGTGGTGATGAAATAATGATTCCTGAATCAGATGAAGTTGATAGTGACAATAATACAGTGATAGACAATGATCCACAAGACAGTAATCATGAACATTTAGCCACCACGAGTGCGGTGCCTGACACATCCATCTCGTGGATGTACGGAGACACTGTACCAACAGTAGTTCCATTTACTAGTAGTTCTGGGATCAAAACTGATATAACACATAAAATGCACCCCTTTTCATTGATTAAAATTTTTCTGGATGACGACTTAGTAAATCACATCACAACTGAAACCAATCGCTATGCTTACCAGCACTTCAACACACGAGTTAGCTCCTCACTCTCGAGAACACAATTACAAATATGTCACACCAGATGAAATGTGGACATACGTAGGAATTGTGTTCATGACAGGAATCGACAAACGCCCAGAAATTGAAGAATACTGGTCCACTAGGCCCCTATTTCACACTCCATGGTATGGACAAAAGATGTCTTTGCGGTGGTTCCAACAGATCTCAAAATTTCATTTTGCAGACAACGATGCACAACCAGCTGACTGTGAAGATCGCCTGCATAAAGTTAGGCCAATTATAGACTCATTAGTGGGGAAATTTAGAAACATATATAACCCTGAAAAGGAAATTGCAATAGATGAGGGAATGATCGCTTGGCAAGGATGTCTTATCTTCCAAGGATATATGCCTGACAAACCTGATAAGTACGGTATAAAGGCTTATCTTGTTTGTGAATCGACAAGTGGATATATTTGGAATTTTTAAATTTATTGCGGAAAATCAAGACCTATAAAGGAATTAGTTGTTGATCTGTTTGGGCCACAGTTTCTAGATAAAGGGTATCATCTCTACCAGGATAACTATTACAATAGTGTAGAATTGTGTGAGATGTTATTACAGAGAAATACCTATGTGTGTGGTACCTTCAGAATGGACAGAGGAGCTCCTAAAGAACTAAAGGATGACGTAAAAATTTTGAAAAAAGGGAAATCTGCGTTTTCTAGGAACGGGCAGGTTCTCATACAGGTGTGGAGAGATAAAAGAGACGTCAAACTTATTTCCACTCTTCACACAGCAAAAATCGTGGAATCTGCAAAAAAGAATCGCAAAGGAGAAAGAATATGCAGACCCGAGGTAATTGGGGACTACAATAAATATAAGAGAGGGGTTGACAGGGCCGATCAATTGCTGCATTATTATCCTTGTTCACGCAAAACTGTAAAGTGGACAAAGAAACTGGTGTTTTTCTTGTTGCAAATGGCAGCGTTGAATAGTTTCACACAACAAACGAAAAATACAAGAGAAAATACAAATTCAAAAATTTTATATTGGACTGTGTAGAAAAAATGACAGAACCAAACAAACAGTGTGGAGAGGATGAAGAGTCAAGAAATGAAGTGGATGACAAATCTACTGCTTCAGGCTTGAGTGCAGTCACGCCTCTGCCCGCAACCTTGAAAAGACCACCAGTGAAGGACCCAGCAAATCGTCTAGAGGGTGGCCTGAAAATACAGAAAATGGTCCATGTTCCTCCCAGTAACAAGAAGAAGAATGGTGCCATGAGAAAGTGTCACATGTGTGCTAAGCCAAAGATCAGAAAAGAAACAAGGTGGTGTGGCTCTCTGCAAACTTTCATGTTTCAATGTTTATCACACGAAGAAAAACTATTAAAAAGGTATGAAAAGACATCTTTTGCATAAAATACTGTCTTTTTATTAGTTCCTGAAAATTTCGTTTCTAAAAACCAATTTTTGTTGAAGTTATTTAAAAAAAAGTAAACGCATGCATTTTAGTGACTTAAAGGGTCTGCCAGGACAGGGGTGGTATTTAAATACCGCACCAGTCAAAGAGTTAATGTATGGGCAGACAGGCCAAACATTTCATACTAGACATAAAGGAAACATACAGGCAATCAGGAATAATAACGGTAACTCAGGATATTCAAATCAGGTATTATATACAGGACATGCATACAGGAGCATAACTGACACAACGAAAGTCACAAAAATAGAGATAAAAGGAAAACACCTAAACACACTAGAGAAATATCATATATATAAAATGAGTAAAAACAGACTGCAAATGACACATACATTAATGTCTTTTACTCATCCTTACAGCAGCCGTCCTAAAGATACCAGCCTCCGGATAACATGCAGCTGCCAGCAGAGTTCCTAAGATGTATGCCATGACTATTATGAGGTATGAGATCCTTTTCTCATGGATACAGGCTCTTCGGTGACTGGGATGGGAACACACTTTGGGAGTTATGAATCACAGGATCACCAGACGATAACACCATGTATTTCTAGCGTTTAGTTAAATGATGAGTACAGAGACTACTGGTACGTTATGCTAATCCTCCTCTAAGCTTGCACCTTGCCGATTACACTACTGTTGTTATTATTACTTTGACTCCCACCAAAGAACTCAAATCTCACTGCCCACTCACTACTCACTATCCACATCTCCAACTGCAACTCACTTGTCCCTCCTCTATATCTGACTGCCTAACTTTTTCCCGACTCCAACTCTAATTAGCCTCTTTCTCTTGCCCCAGCCGAGACTTCTTTCACAACATCTATGTAGCTCCCAGTTACAAGTCCCTACGTGGTCATTAATTGAAAAAGGAAATGAACGAGGGCCATACTGGAAGCCTGTCCCGCATTTGGTTTGACAAGATGTTTATCGTAAACCTTCTTTTCAGGTTTCAAGGTACAAGTGCAAGTAATTTATGACCCCTCCGGGCAGGTTTTGCTCAGCACCAAATCACAGACTGATTCCCCAAAATACCTCCCTAGCATGATGGAAGATAACACTTAAAGTAAACTGATGATGTTAGCGGCCTCCATGGTTTAGAGGTAACGTTCCAACCTCATGACTCGTGGTACGCGGGTTCAAATACCCGGCGGAGGTCGTCGAATTTTTAAGGGCGGAAAAATTCAGGGAACAAGTCCTCCGGGAAGGACTTTAAGCTGTGTGTCCCGTGTCGTAACTTTACGGCACGTAAAAGAACCTCATATCCCCAAAGGGGATCACTGAGCCAAATTCCACGACGTTTCCCGCCCAACAATAGTCTCTAAGGCCTCTGATAGATGGGGGAAGCATTATAGACACCGCTAAGCAAGTGGCCGAACTCGCTTGCTCGGCGGGACTGATGGTATGCACCATTTATCGGTAGGGTAAAGAGACTAGTAGAATATCATAGAGGAAGCACAATAGATCAAACTGGTCGTGGTGCATGGGGAAATCCCACCCTCTCTAAATAACTAACTAACTAATTAAACTGATGATGTTAATGACAATGATGGTGCCATTGAGAGGATACCAGACTCAAGTGAAGCCTATGATCCTATCTCCATGACCAGCCTTGTTGCCATAAGCCCAAGGAGGATTGTATCGAATGACAATTAGATGGTCAAGGGACAGCCCTGCAAGTATGCCTTTCATTCTCGTGGGACAATAAGTGGGCTGTCATTTCCACAGTTAAACAGGAAGTACTGTTACAGTCTACAATGATGTCTATAACCCGATATTTGAAGTATTACAAGAATTAAACACCAGACAGAGACACATACTCATTATAAAACATAGAATCAATCCAGATTAGTAAGCATGCATAAAAAAGATACACAGCACAACACAACAGGAAAAATAATCCATTACTTGAAGTATATAAACAAGTAATCCTACGATACATTAACACACATCACATATACAAATTCTAATAGGAGATATTTATGCATGTAACAGATATACATTCACATAGAGGGGCCCATACATTAAAAAATTAATAACCAAAGCCACAATAACAGAAGCATATCAGTTTCCTCAGCTATAATTTTAAACACCTGATACTCACCATATTGGTCAAAATATGTAGTGAAAAAGTTTTAAAAGTTATATGATGTGCAAAACTTTCAGAGTGAGTAACTTTTAATACGCTTTATTGGAAGACATACTGCATGTGAAACAGTGGAATCAGTGACATGTGATTCCTCTTCACCCCCATTCATGCTACATGTCAGTGTCCATCTCATCCTCCTTGAATTGATAATTCTAATTATACTCAGTGTACAGTACAAGTTATGATGCCCCTCATTATGCAGTTTTCTCCAACCTTAATGTCAGAGACCAAGTTTCACACCCATATAGAACCACATGCAAATTACAGTTGTGTACATTCTAACTTTCACAATTTAAGACTATCAGAAACTTACACTTCCTAAACGAACTAAAGGTGTATTCCAGGCTCTTCAGTTGATCTATAGACTGCCTGCTGAGCTGCTTCTGCTGCATGTAATGCCATGCTGCCTTGCTTGCATACTGCAGCAATCTAAAATAACAATATATATAATTTAAGCACCAACATGCATAAGTTTGTATGTTCTATTATTAAAATACAGTATACATTTATATGCCATCAAATTCTCAAGTTCTTACATAATTAATTTGCTGCACTAGCTAAAAAGTTTCTTGCTCTACTGCTACTTCTTTACATTTACAACATCTATGGAGCAGAATCCTTCTTGAGAAGCAAACACTCAGCTGAATAAGAAATTATTCGCTTTTGTATGGAATTGGAAGTCCATTTCTTTGATACTAAGGTTTCTTACGTCTCTTAACCAATCAAGAAATCTGTCAAAAGTTTGGCTGTACATGTCATAACAGTGTATGCTAAAGACACGCAAATATATATCATCATGCTGTAATTTTGTTCCAAATATATTTACGTCACAAAAACTACATGTAACATGACCAGTAACTTTTGTCAGATACCCATCAAATATTCATCCATTCATTCATTCATTTATTCACATTCCATAAAATACTTACAAGGTTGAAAAAACCAATAGATATGGAAATTGTCCAGAAATACAAACTCATCTTACTTAGAAATCAAGCAGTTGTCAAAATAACAAGTTAATAGTATACAAGATTTAAATCACACATAAAAATTTATCCTGAAAATAATACGTAAGACATTGACAATTTTAAGATAAAAAATTCGGTCCAAATATTATTTACCAATCATGCTTATACAATACGACAGTTATTTAAAAACCAGTTTATGATATAAGAGAAGTGTGAAAGTTGAATAAAGTTAGTTGTATTACAGTAACCAATTTACAATATTTACTGTTCAGTGAACAGTGAAAACAGCACAACAGCCACGAGCAAACCCTGGAAGATATAAAGAACCTCCACATCAAGATAGGCAGGTGGCACAATATCTGCTCCATACAAGAGGGACGATGGGAGGATGAACACGAGCCTGCATGGTTTATGAATTTTAATTATTGACAACGCAAAATTTTTAATTAGCATCAAGAAATTTTAAATAATTTTTAAAAACTTTACATTCCCAGGAAACTGCTGTGTTTGTGAAATGTTCTATTTTGTGTACTATGCATTGTAACATATAATCGTACGTACTTTACATCTAAACAACTTATGTGAAGGTGGTTTCCTATTTGTAGTGATGTTTGCCCTCTGAAGATGGTCCGCAGAGACCGAAACATGTAAGGGTGTTAAGTTTTTCATGTAGTAATAAACTTACAGGTCACATTGGATGGAGTGATTTATATTTGTAATCTACACACTTTACAGATCACTTCAGCATACCCTAAGTCTCAGTCTGTCATGGTCTTCAGTGGTCAATGCTTGCTAACAGCTAACAACAGTGGAGTTTCTACAGCTTCTGCCCTCATGTCCTTACCAGCTAACAAGTCAAAGTTATATTGCAACCAACAGTCACTAGGCCAGTCTGTTTAGGTGTCAAGCAACCACCTGGGACAAAAAACCAAATTGTTATTATTGTCACAGTTTCGGGTTTGTTGACGTGGAGCGCCCTCTCTGACCAAAGGATGGATGTCATTATAATTGCTGCTGGCCCAAGCCAGGGCAGTCATTACCAGGTTCTGGTCCCGTGGGTCTCATGACCATATTTTGCTGTATCGGATTCGTGACTCCCCCAACCTGTAGGACCAAGTCCCCGTATTTACATACCCCCAAGAACAGGGCAGCCTAGTTATACCCTCAGGCACTGGGTTCCCTTTTCGTCGCCTCCTACGACTCGCAGAGTTACGATGGAGGTATTCGAACCCGCCTCCTTTGGTTTTAACATATTTTGAAAAAAAAAAAAAAAGTGTAATCATAAAATTTAACTAATCTCATAACATCAATTGTGCCGAGTACGTATGAGGAACCTACTTTAAACTGTGTACATAATCCTCTAATACACCCAAATACCAAATTTCCATGCATGTTAAACATCTCATTCCATCGAGCCGCCGTTCCTAAAAAGCAAAATCTGAATCGACAACTGTACTCACCGCACAATCTTATCTCTTCCAGCAGTCTGACTGTTCAGTTTTACTATTACATCCATCATCGTAACAGAAAAAAGACATAACAAAATAATACAAGTATTTGTAATTAAAATATCCAGGATTGAAATTATTCCGTAGGAGTCCTACAAGACAACGAATCTAGACATCATAGTCCTCATTATGTTACCACATACAGCAAACGCCATTTTCAACAGTAACCACCTCAACCACAGCAACATCTACCATTGCTTGAAACGTCCACAAAATTAATTACTTTGTCATTCGCACGGATTACTAAATATTTGCAGAGTTCCGCGCCTGCCACTCACAAGTCAAAAGTACAGTTCGCAGCTGACCTCTAGTGGTGGGTAACGCAAAAAAGAGACGCGGATTACTAGCAATGCACTTCCATATCCGTCCCTTACCTGAACCAATCACAACACGATGCCTATATACGCTATTGGGGGAAAAGTGCTCGGAATGAGAAGTCATACAGCCAGTTCCAAAAGGCCAGTCGGTAAGAAGATTAATTACTATTCCACTTCCCCTCCCCCTCCAAGCTGAACATAATGAATAATTCTTCCTTTATTTCCAGTTATATTAAAGCAACTTTCGTAACTGTCTCAATGGCTATGTGCTAACTGCCACACTGTCGTATTCCATTCGTTATTAATGAAACACGTTTTACCTTTACACGACCATACTCAGATTATCTAATATCGTTGGCTGCTTCGCTGTATCGGTAATCCAATAAATTTAAAAAACAATCTCCGCAGCTTTATTTCGCAAACGAACTATTCCGACCGAACGACTGCCGCTTGTCGGCGAAGTTAGTGTCAACTTTAGCTGATAGAACGGCCGTTAATTTCGGTTTTCTAAACCAGAGCCGCCATTTCCTTGAAATAGCTCAATTATCCTCACTAGGCTCAGTGGATTACGTTTGAGGACCACTATTTATCAGCGCCGGGAATCGAACTCGGGACCTCTGGATCTGTAGCCAGGAACTCTGATCACTAGACCACAGAGGCGGTCTCCAGTACATTTCAAGGAAATTAAAAGTACAATGTTAAAAATAAATTAAAATTTGTCTGAAATTTGAGGTGAAAAGCAGCCTGTCTTCACCAATTCTTCAGACAATGCATTGGACGGTGCCACTTGTATCTCTCTGATTCGCATTGCTCACTTGGTGACATAGGGTTTTCCCATGAACAGCCACAGTGATCTAAACAAAATTTGAGCACTATAAAACATAACACTGGATCTTCCACCTTACTTACTTACTTACTTATGGAGCTGAGCCCTTCTTGAAGAGAAGCCAAATCTGCAGCTACGCAGGAATTTCAGAATTTTATGGAACCTGAAGGTTCATTACTGTGTTCACAAGAGCCCTCCACTGGTCCCTATCCTTAGCCAGATCAATCCAATCCATCCCATCCTATCTATGATCCATTTTAATACTATCCACCCACCTACACCGTGGTCTTCCCAGTGGTCTCTTTCCTTCTGGCTTCCCCACCAATATCCTATATGCGTTCCTCTTCTCCCCATTTGTGCTACATGCCCTGCCCACCTCATTCATCTTCCTTCACTTGATCATTCTAATTACACTTTGAGAAGAGTACAAGTTATGTAGTCATTATGCAGTTTTCTCCAACCTCCTGTCACTTCATCCTTCTTCGGTACAAATATTCTCCTCAACACCCTGTTCTCAAACACCCTCAGTCTATGTTCCGCCCTTAATGTCAGAGACCAAGTTTCACACCCATACAGAACCACATGCAAAATTATAGTTTTGTATATTCTAATTTTTATATTTTTGGACAGCAGACGAGAAGACAAAAGGTTCTAGACTGAATGATAGCAAGCATTACCCGAGTTCAATCTCCTCTTAATTTCTACTTCAATCAAGTTTTCATATGTTATCGTTCCCAAATACCTGAACTGTGCCACATTTTCAAAACATATGTTTCCTATCTTTATGTCATGATTTTGCCCTGCATTTTGGTGATGAGACAGCAATATATACTTAGTTTTCTCTGTGTTTACTTCTAGCCCAACCTCCTTACTTGCGTCAATTAAAGTTTGTGTTTTTTTCTCTATCATATCTATATTATCACCCAGTAGATTCACATCATCAGCATAGATCAACAGCTGATGTATCCCGTTTTATTTCAGTCCCACCTGATTTTCCTGGACCTTCCTAATGGCATATTCTACAGCCAAGCTGAAAAGGAGTGGAAAAAAAATCTCCTTGTCTTAGACCATTCTGGCTAGGAAATTTATCAGACAACTGTTTACCTACATAGACTTCACTATACGTTTCCTTTAAACACATTTTAATCAGATTAACTAGTTTCATGAGTATCCCAAACTCTTTCAGAACATTGTACAATACTTCCCTCCTAACTGAATCATAGGCTTTCTTGAAATCTACAAATAGCTGATGTACTGTCTCACTGTACTCCAATTTTTTCTCCGATATCTGACGAATGCAAAAGATCTGATCTGTAGTTGATCTGTTACATGGAAACCTACACTGATGATCTCCAATAATTTCATTTATGTATAGACTTAACCTTGAGAGAAGAACATTGGATAAAATTTTGTATGAAGTTGATAGCAGTGATATCCCCTGATAATTACTACAGTCAGTTTAACACCCTTCTTGTGAACTGGCACAATAAGACTCCTTCCACTGATCAGGCAATTTTTCCTTAAGCCAAATAGAAGTAATTAGCTTATGGATCTTACAACGTAATATTTCACCTCCTGCTTGAATAAGTTCTGCCAGAATTTTATCACTACCTGGCAATTTATACCTTTTCAATTCTGCAATAGCACTTTCAACCTCAGAAGGGCTGGGATCAGGTATTAATGGGTCAGCCGTATGCATTTCTATGTGCCTAACATCACTGACCCTATGTACATTCAGTAACTGAGAGAAGTAGTTCTTCCACCTATTCAAAATGTTGTGGGAATCTTCAAGCTGATCACATTCTCATCCTTCATTAAGTTATTTCTAAGATGGGTGGTAGGATTACTTACTGGACACTGACACCTAAAGGCAACTTTTCAAACAGGGATTTGTGAAAGGTGCCTACAAGAAGATGAATCAGACACACATCTTATGTGATTGTGAGGCTATAGCATACCTAGGATATCGCCACCTGGGTCAATTCTTCGTGGAAACAAGTGACTTTCATGACGCCCACATAAATAAAGTCCTGCATTTCATTCGAAGTGTAGAACTAATAAAGGGTTAATCCAAAGGGGAAGCACAATAGTTCAATGAAGGTGGCATTGCAAGGGCCAGTTTTTATGGCTCATACTCATACTCATTTCTTCCACCACTGCCCTGAGTGAACCTGCCCTATACATACTTCTAACAATAGTGGCCTCTGTAGTCTAGAGGTAAAATTCCCACCTCATGACTCGTAGTACGCGGGTTCAAATACCCGGCGGAGGTCGTCGAATTTTTAAGGGTGGAAA